>NC_057812.1:505461064-505573394 GCF_018294505.1 Triticum aestivum | reverse complement strand
TTGGGCTCCAATCCCTCCCTATGCGGCTATGAAATCTCTCTCTCTCTCTGTAGATCAACAAGGCTCAGCAGCCCGACCCCTCAGCCCCGGCGACCCCGACCCCGACGTCGATGTCCTCAACTCCGACGGCGCCACCCCCTCAGCCCCGGTGACCCTGACCCCGACGTGCAGTGATCCACCCCCTTCCTTTCCTCCTGTTCTTAAATTAGGGCCAATTTTTTCTATGTAGGGGTCCAAATTGAGTTCATGAGCAGTAGCATTTGTTAGTTTATGTTGCTGTTAATTATCTCTAGCTTGGGATCAATTGGTAGATGTTTTTGCCTGTTTAAATTTGGTAGTGACTAGCAGTGAGCCATTTTGGCATTGGAGAAAATTGCAAGAACAATGCTTCATTCATTGATATTGGCAGCAATATGGCTCACTGATATGTACCGGCAGCAATGCTTCATCTCTAGCTTTGCTAACTAAGCCACAAGTAGTTGTTGTATTGGCAGCAATGCTAATATGTTGCTGTCCATTTTGAAAATAAGCATTTTTAATGGTAGTTTAGTTTGGATTTTAAATGAGGATTTTTAATTAGCTTATGTTCCTGCTACTATGTCTCTGCTTGTTTCTAAATAGAGAATGATGAGCAATAGGATGCATGTGTGATGACACACATCACTTGACATGCATATGAGTATGCTCATGCTCACACTTGTTAGTGAAATGCTTCTTCAGCACATAGTGCTTATTGTCATTTGCAGGGAAATTGATTGCGAGTGACCTATGTTTTGCCAGAAATGTTGATTCATTTCCATCCCGGCAAATTTCAGACGCTCTATATGTGCACTTTCTAGCAAAGGTCATGCCGAAATTTTCCGTGAATTTCGGCATGACTTGTGCTAGAAAGTTGGACATATCGATTGCTCGAGATTTGTCACGACGGGAATGAAACGACATTTCCAGCAAAACAAAGGTCACATTTTTTCATTATTCACTTTATTATATAAAGCTCGATAATTAAACGACTACGACATTGAACCCTAGGAAACATGACCGACACCGATGAGGCCGGAGGTTCTCAGTCCCAATTAGTTCGAGCACACACCTACCTAGACTTTCTGGTGGATCAAGAGAGACATCAAGATGGGTGTCAGGGCCCCCTTGTCATGACGGATGATGATGGTGGTGGCGCCAACACCGACACTGATGCGACCAACGACACCGGCACTAAGACTGGCACTGATGATGTTCCTAACTATAGCACGAAAGGTGGGACCTCCCAAGCCAGTGAAGAAAAGAAGGGAAAGAGGACACGACGCCCAAATGAGCTCGGCACCGGAAGACTGGTGGTCACGGCGGTGCACCCTAGCGAGTTCGAGCCAATTGAGCCGCGGGAAGTGGCAGCGTGTCATGGCAACCAACTAGCATGCATCCTACGGGATAGAGCTAACATCAACACCACGAAAATACAGAAGAATGAAAAATTGAAGAAGCTGCTCCTAAATAGGTTGCACGCAAGATTCCAGTTCCCCGGTCGGAATGACGATGTCGACCCATGGGATGATGATGCCATGAAAAAAATCAACAACAAAGCCCTAGGGAAGTTCAGCAACACATTGACACTACAAAAACAAGGCACATCCGTGACATTTTGGGCCGAACGAAATTTTTTTCTGTCATACATATGACACTTCTATGACGATAATTGTGAAAAAACCCGGTATCATCATAGATGTGGTAGGCTCCTACTTCTATGACAAAAAATCATGACAGAAAATGGGCTTTTCGTCCTGGGCGGGCCGGAGACGCAGCTGCATGACATTCTTTGGGCCGTCCATGACAGAAAAACCATGGTAGAAGCAAGGGCGAGGAAAATTTCGGGGAGTTCCCGGTTATGGTGGGAGGTCGGGGGCCGAGCGATGCGCGTTTCTCTCGTACACATACGCGCATGTGTGCAAGGCGTTGGCTCTAACTGAACCCGAGCGAGGTGTTGGGCTCTAACTGAACCCGAGCGATTGCACCGCAGGCTACGCGTTACTGAACCCGAGCGATCAATCGATGGTTGTTAACTGAACCCGAAGGAGCGATTCCTTCGCTATTGCTGCTAACTGAAGCCGGTCGATGCTGCCTCTGGGATGAACAGTGAGCGTTGAGGGGGGTTTGGATGAACAGTGAGCGGTGGCATTGCCTCTGGATGAACAGGACCCCGTGGTGTGGTGGAGGGCTGGATGAACAGTAGACGATGGAGGGGTGCCCGTGGAGGGGTGGTTGAACAGGACCCCATGGTGTGGAGGGCTGGATGAACAGTAGACGGTGGAGGGGTGGTTGAACAGTAGCCCGTGGAGTAGCACGCGGTGGAGGCTGGCTGAACAGGAGCCCATGGAGGCTGGAGGACGTCGACGGTAGCCCGTGGAGGCTGGAGGAGGTCGACGGTGGAGATGAACAGTATCCTGTGGAGTCCCATTTTGTGTTACGCCACACCCCTCCCGATGAACAGGACCCCCGTTTCGACCGTAGGAGGTCCGTTTCGTCCGTTTTGTGGTACGCCACACCCCTCCCGATCAACAGGACCCCTGTTTCGACCGTAGTAGGTCCGTTTCCTCCGTTTTGCGGTACGCCACACCCCTCCCGATCAACAGGAACCCCGTTTCGACTATAGGAGGTCCATTTCCTTCGTTCTGCGGTACGCCATGCCTCGTTTCCATCGATTGTTCCGTCCAAGCCCTCCCGATGAACACGACCACGCATTCCATTTCGACCCAGCCGGTTGGCTCCCACGCGTTCCGTTGCCTCCCGATGAACACGACACATTCCGTTGCCTCCCCATGAACATGACGCATTCCGTTGCCTCCCCATGAACACGATGACGATGCTGTTTCTCCGTTCCGACCCAGCCATGTACACAAGCCCTGGTCGTACGTATGCGCGCGTAGGCGTTCGAGACCCTGCCCGTATGTACGTATGTGGCCGTATTTTCTTTCTTGCACCCTGGCCATTGTACGTACGTGTACATGCTACGTGCGCGCCTGTACTACGACACGTGCGCGCCTCTACTATGACACGTGCGCGCCTCTACATCGACCAGTATATATGTATGTACACGTTCGCGACCAGAATGAGAACGCTACGTACGCTTCGACTAGGTGAGTCCCGACTGTCAGGCACTTCCTTGCGTGTGAAGATGTAGCTGGTGGGTCCCAGCAGTCAGGGGGGGCGAATCATTTTGTTTTTTTGCTCGAACGCACTTCCTTGCATGCGAAGGTGTAGCTGGTGGGTCCCAGAAGTCAGGGGGAAACGTTTTTTTTCATGAAATACGGTGGCCCGTCCGGTGGGTCCCCGCTGTCAGGTGGATGAATAATTATTTTACACGTAATAAGGAGGCACTTCCTTCCTGCGGCCGTGGACCCAGCTGTCAGCCTCTCCACGTACAGTCCACGTCTGATGGAAGCCGTTCCTTGACCACATTGACCACGCTGGGCCGAGAGCACCATGGCGGTGGACGACGGCGAGGCCTAGGAAGGGGACAACGCGGAGCCGGGGAAGACGCGGCAGTGGATGCCCACGCGTAGAGGAGTACGAGGGTTCACTGGTTCGCTGCGGTGTGAGGCTGCCTCACCGCAGAATAACAGGGGGTGTGGGTGAGTAGAGGGATGGCCTGGCCAGCGGTGGGAGTAGTAGGGGCGGTGAGGCCTCCGCCGCATCGCAGCCGGCCACGGGAGACAGGAGCACGAGGCACGACCGGTGCTGGTTTGGGCAGCTGGAGCAAGAAGACCAGAGGTTGAAGAAGCACTACGACCGTTGGATGGACATCGTACGGTCACTGGAGCTAGAATCGTGCATATATTGACTAAGTTGACAAAGCCCTCCGTCCCCGTCAACTTAGTAGGCCCACAAGTTAGCCTGCCACTATACTGGGTCCCAGCTAACAGGGGGAGTATTCATTTTTTTTGTGTGTAATATGGAGGCACTTCCTTGCGTGTGAAATTATAGCTGGTGGGTCCGAGCTGTCAGCGGCGGTAACATTTTTTTGCGAAATACAGAGGCCCTTTCGGTGGGTCCCTGATGTCAGGTGGAGGAATCATTATTTTGCGCGTAATAAGGAGGCATTTCCTTGTGTGCGGCCGTGGACCCAGCTGTCGGCCTCTCCACGTACAGTCCACTTCAGATGCATGTCTGTCGTTAACCACGTTGACCAGGCCGCGCCGAGAGCACCAGGGCGGTGCACGACAGCGAGGCCTAGGAAGGGAACGACACGGAGGCAGGGAAGACTCGGCAGCTGTTTCCCACGTGGAGGGGAGTACGACTGTACGAGGGTTTACTGGTTCGTCTGCCGTCGCCGGAGAATAACAGCAGGTGTGGGTGAGTAGAGGGTTGGCTAAGCCAGCAATGGGAGTACGGTGGGGCGGTGAGGCCTGTGCGGTAGCACAGCCGGCCGCAGGGAGGAGGGAGCAGGCAGTCCTCCCGCTGGCGCTTGTTTGAGCGGCTGAAGCAGGAAGAGCAGAGATTGAAGAAGCACAACGACCGTTTGATGGACATCCAACAGTCACTGCTTGTGCGTCAACCTTTTTTTAGGAAAGCCTCAAATCTGTGGAAAACAGCATACAACCCATTTGCTAATTCTTAAGGTTTTTTTGGAGCCCATATTCTTTTTGTTAGCATTACATCCCATATTGTGGCCATGGTTAAAATACGAAATTTTGCATATTTGGTGCGGTCTGAACTGTTTTTAATCCCGAAATTTCGACTCACATTCAAACTAATTTCAAAAATAAATGTATATCAATATAAAATCCAACAAATTCTCCACGCAAAAAATTAATGTAATTTAAAATCTCGAAATGAAAAAAAGATATTTGAAACTAATTGCCGGTTTGATGTGTTTAAAAATGTACAACCCATTTCTCAGTACTGATGGGCCATTTTCTCGGCCAGCCGAATGAAAGCTCTCCTCGTTTTGAAAGATTTGCAGCCCAACAGGCCTAACAAAGCGACATACTTGGCAAATCACAAAAAAACCGGGCTGTGGCCATGGACCCAGCTGTCAGCCTCTCCACGTACAGTACACTTCCGATGGAAGTCGTTCCTTGACCACGTTGACCACGCCGCGCGGAGAGCACCACGACGGTGGACGACGGCGAGGCCTAGGAAAGGGACGACACGGTCCCGGGGAAGACGCGGCAGTGGAAGCCCGCCTGGAGAGGAGTGCGAGGGTTCACTGGTTCGGCTGCGGTGTGAGGCTGCCGTCGTCGCAGGGCCTGGCCAGCGGTGGGAATAGTAGGGGGCGGTGAGGCCTCCGCGGTAGCATAGCCGGCCACGGGAGGCAGGAGCATGCGGCACGACCGGTGCTGCTTTGGGCGGCTGGAGCAAGAAGACCAGAGGTTGAAGAAGCACTACGGCCATTGGATGGACATCGTATGGTCACTGGAGCTAGAATCATTCATATTGACTAAGTTGACAAAGCCCTCCGTCCCCGTCAACTTAGTAGGCCCACAAGTCAGCCTCCCACAATGGTGGGTCCCAGCTAGCAGGGGGTATTCATTTTTTTGTGCGTAATAAGGAGGCACTTCCTTGCATGCGAAGATATAGCTGGTGGGTCTGACATGTCAGTGGGGGGAATGTTTTTTTCGCGAAATATAGAGGCCCTTCTGGTGGGTCCTAGCTGCCAGGTGGAGGAATCATTATTTTGCGCGTACAGTCCACGACCGATGGATGTCGTTCGTTGACCACATTGACCAGGCTGCGCCGAGAGCACCATGGAGGTGGATGACGACAAGGCCTAGGAAGGGAACGACACGGAGCCGAGGAAGACTCGGCAATGGTTGCCCACGCGGTGGGGAGTACGAGGGTTTACTGGTCCGGCTGCCGTCGCCGGAAAATAACAGGAGGTGTGGGTGAGTAGAGGAATGGCCTGACCAGCAATGAAGTAGGGTGGGGCGGTGCGGCCTGTGCGGCAGCACAGCCGGCCACGGGAGGCGGGAGCAGGCAGTCCCACCGGAGCTAGTTTGGGCGGCTGGAGCAAGAAGATCAGATATTGAAGAAGCAGCACGGCCGTTGGATTAACATCCAACGGTCACTGCTACTAGAATCGTTTGTGGACTAAGTTGACAAAGCCAAAGTACACGTCAACCTAGTAGACCCACAAGTCAGCCTCCAAATATGTCCCAAACAGCATACAGCTCGAAATTTCTTGCCAGATTCAAATTAATTTTAAATCTAAATATACCTTAAATTAAATTCAATGAAATTTTACCCGCACAAAAACAGAAATTCAAAATATCAAAATCCGAAAGAAAACAATATTTTGGAACTAATTGCCTGTTTGCTATATTTTTTCATTTTATAGCCCATATATTATTACTTATAGCTCATTTCTTATTACTTATAGCCCATTTTCTGGGCAAAATGCATCGCTCCTCGTCTTGAAAGATTTCCGGCCCAGCAGGGCGTAGAAAAGCAAGTAGGCCTACGTTGGTTATTCTGCAAAAAAACAAAATAGCTGGCTAGCCATTTTCAGAAAGGAAAAAACAAACTGGGCTGGTCATGTGCTAAACATATGAAATAAAAGCCTGCGCTAGACGGGCCACGGGTCCCACACAACCCAGTTGATACCCTTCTCCATCCTGAAAAAACAAAATTACTGCGCGCGCTGCTGGGTCCCTACTGTCATCCTCACCATGTACGGTCATCTCCTTATTCCTCTCGGTTGTTGACCATGTTGACAACACCGGAGGGCGGCACCGCTGTGAGTGAACCAAGGCGGAGGATGATGGTGAGGCCTTGGACGGGAATGAACAGGAGCCAGGGAATATCACAGCCAACCGTGGGAGGCGGGAGCAGGCGGTCCCGCCGGCGCTAGTTTGGCTTTGGCGGCTCGAGGAAGAAGAGACTGAAGAAACGCGACAGACGTTGAATGTCAACCCAATGGTCAAGGTTGGCACAATCGTTTGTTGACTAAGCGGACAACAAGTAGCATACTTTTTTATATATAGAAAGAAAATCAAAGACTTGGGAAGGCATACAAAACAAGCTAGTGTACCAGTAAAGAGACGTTGCCGAGTTTTAGAAAAAAGAAAGACATGCTCCTGTAGCTGGTTCGAATCCAAACCTAGACTATGACTATCTATGCTACTCTGCAAGTAATGAAACTGACATATCCAACGTTCGCTTCTCCTCTTCTCTACTTACTCTGCCTAGCATCAGAAGCTCTGGCCGCAGCAACCATGTCCGCTGGCTGCTCGTCCACCTGCTCTTCAGCAGGCAACAACCAGATATGCGCCAAGTCACCACACGTACCGTCGTGTGTGGGTCTCATCACACCCCCGCCGGCACGCGCACCGCAGCCGATTGCTCATCGCAACCCGCTGCCGTTGGTGTGGTGCCACTGCTACAAATCACGCAGAGTCATCCATCGCATTTCAACCACAATCCGCAACCCTGGCCGAGTCTTCTACAAATGCCCGAATCATGGGGTAATAATATGTTTAAGTGTTGTTCTGCTGCTTTCAGTTGCTGATTTTTTTAATAGTTTGGTTTATGATCTTCCAATTTGATTCGTGCAGAAAAGGGAAGATTCATGTGATTTGTATTTCTGGGAAGTTGCTGATGTGGGGGAATGCAACTATGTTGACTATTTGGTTAGCCGAGGAATCCCATTACCAACAGGTTGGGGTGTTGGACAAGTAACTGAAGGAACGGCAGAAGAGGAAGATGCAGAGCAGAAGGTTAAAGATGTAGTTCCTCTGATCATGGCCAAGCAATAGCTGCTGAACGGCCTTGACAGCAATGAGGATATGAAAGAGCTTGTGAAAATAATGGGCAAAATTGATGTGCTCTGTAGGATGATTGTCTCTTTATTTGTAGTGTATGTAGCACTCGTGATGTATTCAGTGGCTACGACATGAGCACTTTGCTGAAACTAGTAATGAATGAAACCTGTGTAGCAGGCTGGGCGTAGTGTTGTGAACATCTAATGATTTCTATTAACGGAAATCAGGGGGTATCCCCTTTTGCTCATATAAATAAATAAATAGCAGAGGCCCTGTCGGGTCAGCTTTGTTCTCATTCAAAGACGTCGCGCAAATTGCAGTCCAATAGCAAAATACTAAACAACATGTTCATCAGGTTTCAGTTGTCATAGCAAACACAATTTCACATAGTAGATAAAAACATCTTCTGACAGGCAAATATGACAAAAGCAATGTAATCATCATCCGCAGCAGCAGCGTCAACATCTCTGCCATGTGTATCAGTCTGAATCGTAATTCCCCATGGTGTCATCTTCTTCTTCGTCCTCAACGTCCTCGAACGTTGGCTTCTTCTTGATCAACTCTTGTATGTCCACAGCACGGCAGACAATCTTTTCGCCGGCGTCATTGACGTGATGGTTCTCAAAGATATTAAGAACATATGTGTTATCTTGTACATCAGGAGCAGTGTAAGCATCATCTTGTTGTGCAACTTCATTAAACGAATTCCTCTGCTCAAACCTTTGCAATACTCTCCAGTCATCGCTGCGTGCAAATGTGTCTTCCAAGAAAAATATTTGTGTTGCTTGATTTGCCAAAATAAAAGGCTCGTTGGTCTGGTACGCCGCCTTGACATTGATGGATTTGAAATAATCATCATCTCTGGGTTTTGCGATCCTGGAAAACGGGCTATACCAATGACAACACAACAGAACCACACACCGATGATCCTAAAAACTGGAGATATACTGCAACTGAACAATGTCTGCTATGTTAGCATACATTTCAGTTGTCTCTTTGTCATACGTATCCATGCTCATGATGGCACTATTTTGTGTCTTCCTGCCTTCGTCTCGTGCAAGGGTGTTGTAGCGCACATCTCCAACAACGCAAGATTCATAATGTCTTACCCGAGTATCAGGACCCATTGCTAGTGAGTAAAGGGCATCATCAATGCCTGCCCATCCTCCCGCATCTTCTTAACCTATGGTTAGAAAATAGACAAGCTGATCATCTTATGTACTCAATATATTAAAAAAACTGACAGTGCACTTCAAAAGCTTACATGGTTCTTGAACCATTTCGCAAATCCTGCCATAACTAGTTTGTCAATGTTTCTTGGATTTTGCGGCAGTAACTCCTCTTTGTAGATGCTGCACAACATAGTGATCATGTCAAACATCTAAATATATAAGAATGTGCTGCTAGTTTAGTAGATTACGATGTATAGGCTGTAGTACTGCACTTACTTGATATAAGGTAGTATCTCAGGACAGTTATTCAACATTGTAGCGACCAGAGCTCAAACAGTCTGATCTCTGTGCTCCGGATTCATCCCTGGATCAATAATGCTCACACCACACAGTACTCGGAGGATTTATAACAAAGTAGCAATCACACACTTATTACATCGAGTGTCTCCATAGAGAACTTATTACAATAAATATGGCTTAAGGCCATCTAATAATGATAACATCAGAAGGCTTGGAAGATAAGTGAGTCCATCAACTCCAACGGCATCACTGAGTATAGAACCACGACCTAAAAACTCCTTAATCGTCGTCTAAAAAGTTTGCAACATTAACGTTGCAGCCCGAAACAGGTCAGCACATGGAATATGCTGGCAAGGTAACACATAGAGAGTAATGGAATGAAACAACTATACTATATGCATATTTGGCTGGTGGAAAGCTCTATGGTTACAGTTTTGCGTAAAGCCAATTTTTCTCTACTTCAAATGAATAAATTTATTTAACTATCATGGTAGTTGTTAGACATTGAAAATGGTTGACAGCATTCTCAATCCCAATTAAGCATCATCATTAAACAAAACCCAACAAAATTAATTTAGAGTAACATGTTGAGATTCACTTGATAATCCAAGTACTAGATACTCAAGATGTCCATAACCGGGGACACGGCTAACCATGATTAGTTTATCACACTCTGCAGAGGTTTGCGCACTTTTCCCCACAAGACTCGAAAAAGAACCGACGTGGAAAACGAGACGCGACGAACCTCGGGCGGCGTGCGGCGGCGGTGGGGCGGCGGCGCGGCAGGGCTGCGACGGCGGCGGTGGCAGCACGACGCTGGGGCTGGGGCGGCTTAGGGTTTGGCTGGGGCTGGGCCTCCCCCCGGCTTATATAGCCTAGTCGGGCTGGAGTCCTAGTCGGACACGGCCCGTTAGGTCGGTTCGTTTTTTTAATAATTACGCGCGGAAGAAAAATAAAAAGAAATACTAAAGGGACTCCAAAAATCCCAAAATAAATTTTCCCAGGCTTCTAAAATCAAGTCGCACAAGGTGAACATTTATTTGGGGCCTAAATGCAATTTTGAAAAACGCACATTTTTCCTAAATTCAAATAAAATAACGAAAAACTCCGAAATAAAATCTTATTTGATTTTATTATTAAATCCTCAATATTTCTTTATTTTGGGAAAGTCATTTTATTCCCTCTCTCATTTTTTTGTAATAGAAATAATTGACGATAAAATAACAAAATCAAATGATCCTATTCTCAAAATTTGAGAAAACTCAAATATGAAAATAACGAAATCCCCAACTCTCTTCGTGGGTCCTTGAGTTGCGTAGAATTTCTAGGATCAACCAAAATGCAAAAGAAAATATGATATGCATAGATGATCTAATGTATAACATTCCAAATTGAAAATTTGGGATGTTACAAACCTACCCCCCTTAAGATGAATCTCGCCCTCAAGATTCGGGTTGGCTAGAAAATAGGTGAGGGTGGTCCTTGAGCAAATCTTCCTCTCGTTCCCAGGTGGCTTCGTACTCCGTGTGGTGGCTCCACTGAACTTTGCAAAATTTGATAACCTTGCTGCGAGTGACTCGGCTGGCAAACTCGAGAATCTTAATTGGTTTCTCCTCGTAGGTCAAATCTTTATCCAACTGAATAGTTTCCAATGGCACTGTGTCTCTCAACGGTATGTTAGCCATCTCCGTGTGGCACTTCTTCAACTAGGAAACGTGGAACACATCATGACCTCCTGACAATCCTTCGGGCAATTGCAACTTGTAGGCCACTTCTCCCATACGCTCCAAAACTCGATATGGTCCTACAAATCATGGCGCTAACTTTCCTTTAACTCCAAAATGCTTTGTTCCTCGAAGTGGAGATACTTGAAGATAAGCTCTATCTCCAACTTCATAAACTGTCTCCTTGCGTTTAGAATCTGCATAACTCTTCTGTCTAGACTGGGCTACCTTGAGCCTATCGCGAATCAATTTCACCTTCTGTTTAGACTCCTTAATCAAGTGAGGTCCAAACAACTGGCGGTCTCCAACTTCGTCCCACGACAACGGTGTCATGCACCTCCTTCCGTACAAGGCTTCGAAAGGGACCATCTTCAAACTGGTTTGGTAACTGTTGTTGTAAGAGAACTCTGCATATGGCAAATTGTCGTCCCAACTAGATCTGTAATCTAGCGCACAAGCTCTCAGCATATCCTCCAAAATCTGATTGACTCTCTCGGTCTGTCCATCTATCTGTGGATGAAAAGTTGTACTGAATTGTAGCCTGGTTCCCAAAGTTTCATGCAACTGCTTCCAGAACTTTGAGGTAAACTGGGTTCCTCTATCTGATACGATACTCCTTGGAACTCCATGCAGACATACGATCCTGGTCATGTATATCTTTGCCAACTTTGCACTGGTGTAGGTGGTCTTTACTGGGATGAAATGAGCTACTTTCATCAATCAATTAACTACAACCCAAATCGAGTCATAGCCGGAACGAGTTCTAGGTAATCCCGTGATAAAATCCATGCCTAACTTATCCCACTTCCATTCGGGTATCGGCAATGGTTGTAACAATCCTGCTGGCTTCTGATGCTCTTCCTTTACTCTCTGACACACATCACAAACTGCTACATACTCTGCATTATCCTTCTTCATTCCGGTCCACCAGAAAATATCTTTCAAATCTAAATACATCTTGGTATTTCCTGGATGAATCAAATATGGTGAATCGTGTGCCTCTTGCAGAATCAACTTCCTAATCTCTGGGTCATTGGGCACATAAACACGGTCTTCAAACCATAGGGTGTCGTGCTCATCCTCACGAAATCCTTTAGCCTTTCTTTTGCTAAGTTTCTCCTTAATAGAGGCAATCTCCTTGTCAGTCTTCTGAGCTTCTCTGATTCTATCCATCAAAGTTGACTGAATCTCCAATGCTGCTACATAGCCTCTCGGAACTATTTCCAAACATAGTTCACGAAGATTTTCTGCTAACTCCCTTGGTATTTCTCCCGTCATTAATGTATTGACGTGGCTCTTACGGCTTAATGCGTCAGCTACTACATTAGCCTTTCCGGGATGATAATGCAATCTCATATCATAATCCTTGATGAGCTCCAACCATCTCCTTTGTCTGAGGTTTAACTCCTTCTGTGTGAAGATGTATTTCAAACTCTTATGATCCATTTACACCTCACAAGGATTTCCAATCAGAAAATGTCTCCATGTTTTCAATGCATGCACTACGGCTGCTAACTCCAAATAATGCATAGCATAATTCAACTCATGAGGCTTCAGTTGTCTTGAGGCATATGAAACAACTCCCCCTTCCTGCATAAGCACTGCTCCAAGTCCTTGACATGAAGCGTCGCAATACACCTCATAATCCTTGGTCTGGTCTGGCAAAATCAGCACTGGTGAGGTAACCAAACGTTTCTTTAACTCCTGAAAACTAGCCTCACATTCCTCCGTCCATATGAACTTGGTATCTTTCTTTAATAACTCCGTCATAGGCTTCGCAATCTTTGAGAAATTCTCAATGAATCTCTGAGTAGTATCCTACGAGTCCAAGAAAACTCCGGATCTCTCCCACGGTGGTTGGTGCTTCCCACTTGGTCACGGTATCAACTTTAGTGGGATCAACTGCTATACCTTCTCCAGATATAACGTGTCCAAGGAATCCTACTTCCTTCAACCAAAACTCACATTTGCTGAACTTGGCATATAATTGATGTTCTCTGAGCTTTCCAAGTACCAAACGCAAATGCTCCTTATGCTCCTCTTCATTCTTCGAGTAGACCAGGATATCATCAATAAACACTACGACGAATTTATCCAAAAACTCCATAAATACTTTGTTCATCATGTTCATAAAATATGCGGGTGCATTAGTCAGACCAAATGACATAACGGTATACTCGTATAGCCCATACCTGGTGGTAAAAGCTGTCTTAGGTATATCCTGTTCTCGAATCTTCAACTGGTGGTATCCTGATCGTAGATCGATATTGGAAAATACCTTAGCTCTTTGCAATCGATCAAACAGATCATTGATCATTGGTAGTGGGTACTTGTTCTTGATCGTTACTTCATTCAATCCTCGATAATCAACAACCATCCTTAACGATCCATCCTTCTTCTCCACTAGAAGTACTGGCGATCCCCATGGCGAAGAACTTGGGCGAATATATCCCTTATCCAGTAACTCTTTAATCTGCTTCTTAATTTCCACCAAATCCTTTGCAGGCATCCTGTATGGTCTCTTTGATATTGGCCCTGTGCCTGGCAATAGCTCAATCAAAAACTCAATGTCTCTATCTGGTGGCATGCCTGGCAACTCCTCTGGAAATACATCAGGGAATTCCTTTACCACTGGTACTTCCTCCTGCACAACTCCTGTTAAGAAATTTACTTGAGTCCTCTTTGGCACATGTCGGGATACATACTTGATCCTTCTCCCTTCTGGGGTGGTAAGCAAAATTGACTTACTAGCACATTCAATATTCCCTTCATACTTTGATAACCAATCCATGCCTAATATCACATCCAATCCTTGGGATTCCAATACTATTAGGTCTGAGGGAAAAACATAGTTACCAATCCTTAATGGTAACTGATCACACCATCGACTAGCCACATATTCTGCTCCAGGCAAGGTTACTAACATGGGTGACCTAAGGGCTTGGGTTGACAGGTTATACTTATCCACAAATCCCCTTGAGATGTATGAATGCGATGCACCAGTATCGAAAAGAACGAGTGCAGTAAATGACTTAACCAAAAACTTACCTATTACTGCATCAGGCTGAGCTTCAACCTCCTCCACGCTAACGTGGTTCACCTGTCCCCTGTTGAAAGGGTTCAGCTTCTTCCTAGAGCTTCCATTGCTATTTCCATTTTGTATTTCAGGGCATTCATTGGCATAATATCCGGTCTTCGAACACTTAAAGCAAGTGACTTGGCTCAGGTCCTTCTTGGCTGGGGTTGATGGGTTGGTGTGATTCTGGCTGTTGCTTCCTCCATTCCCATTACCATTCTTGGTGCCATTGTGATTGTGCGAGCTACCTCCTCCATGGGTATGCTGAAAATGTCCTCCCAGTCTAGGGGTAAAATGTGGCTTCTGCTGAGCTCCTGAAGTGTACTTTCCTTGTCCATACTTCCTCTTGCGATTCTCAATTTGCTGCTGCTTGCCTTCAATCATAAGAGCATAGTCTACCAACTCCCGGTAGTTGTTGAAGGTTGCTACCATCAACTGCATGCTCAACTCATCATTCAGTCCTTCCAGAAACTTCTCCTGCTTTGCTGCATCCATAGCGACGTCATCTGGGGCATAACGTGCTAACTTACTAAAGTCCTCCACATACTGGCCAACTATCCGTCCTCCTTGGCGCAAGTTGTGAAACTCATGCTTCTTCATGGCCATAGCTCCTGCTGAAACATGGGCAGTACAAAAGGCCTGCTGAAACTGGTCCCATGTGACAGTGTCGACAGGGAAAGTGGCTGTGAAATTCTCCCACCATGATGCTGCGGGTCCTCCAAGCTGATGTGCGGAAAACTTCACCTTCTCCGCATTTGTGCATCCTACTGTGGTCAACTCTCTAGCTGTCTTGTGGAGCCAATCATCTGCTACTATCGGCTCGGTGCTACTGGAAAACACCGGCGGATTTAGCCTAAGAAAACGGGCTAAGTGATCAACAGGTGGTGGTGGTGGTGGTGGGTTGTTGTTGTTGTTGTTGTTCCCCTGGTTCTGATTCTGGACTAGCAACTGCATCAATGTGTTCTGCTGCTGGATCAACTGGGTGAGCTCTGGTGGAAAGGTAAATCCGGGGTCACGTCTCGGAGGCATCTGAGGGTTTAGAAAAGATGAGATGTAAGAATAGAGGGGGTCTAAAGAGAAAACACTACCCATATGCACATGATGCAAAAGCAAACAATTCACTTCATTCAATCAAACAAGGGCATACAATCGATCTAACTATCGCAAAAGTGCTCGGACTACTATATTTACATGGTGGACTACTACTACTGATGGGGTGGTCTACTAGAAATATTTTTCGGTTGCAGACTCCATGATATCTGCTCTAGCTTCATCAACATAGTCATCATCGCTTTCGTCTGGGTCCAAGTGTGTGTCGTCGATGATGATGTAGTCTTCCGGGCTAATCTCCTTGGGTTCTTCGTCTTCTTCTACTGGTGTAGGGTCTCCCATAAATATCCCGATCTTCTTGATCAGATCGTCATTCTTGTCCACCAATACTTCAATTTCTTCTTCATAATCTTCATGTGTAGCCTTGAGTTCTACCTCCAGTTCCTTGATTCTAGTCTTAGCCTTCTTCAGATCTATCATGTCAGCGCACATCTGGTTCTCCTGTCGTCGAATGTGCTGGTTTAAGTCCTGGATAAAAGCTGCAATTGATCTATCCTTCCTAGTGCTGATCATCTCCCAGTGCTCGTCTCGGCGCCCACAAATTTGGTAGATAGTATCCTTGAGATCATTGCGGTAGACTTCTCCAATGCGTCCCATGGCGATGTGAGCTGCCATGCTCTTTCCTAGACTCCAAGTTGGTGCATCAAAAGAAAACTCTATGGGCTCAGTGACTGGCATGAACGTCCTTCCTGGAACTTGAACTTGAATCATCCAGCGCTCTTCTTCAGGTAAAGTGGCGTTGTTGGTTCCGGTGAAGCTTGGTACTCCTATGTTCAGGTATCTCGTGATTTCCTTCAAGTGATGTCCAAAGGGTGTATCTTCATCCGATTGCGTGAACTTGTTCCTTGCATCTGCCATCCTAAAGAGTAGAAAATATGAGAGGTCAAAAAAAGAAGAGAGTTGGTAGTGATCTAGGTCTTTACCTTAGTGGTCGTGTCCTACAGTCAGCGTGTGCTCTGATACCATCTCTGTAGCGACCAGACCTCAAACAGTCTGATCTCTGTGCTCCGGTGTCATCCCTGGATCAGTAATGCTGACATCGCACAGTACTCGGAGGATTTATAACAGAGTAGCAATCACACACTTATTACATCGAGTGTCTCCATAGAGAACTTATTACAATAAATATGGCTTAAGGCCATCTAATAACTATAACAGCGGAAGGCTTGGAAGATAAGTGAGTCCATCAACTCCAACGGCATCACTGAGTATAGAACCACGACCTAAAAACTCCTTAATCGTCGTCTAAAAAGTCTGCAACATTAACGTTGCAGCCCGAAACGGGTCAACACATGGAATATGCTGGCAAGGTAACACATAGAGAGTAATGGAATGAAACAGCTATACTATATGCATATTTGGCTGGTGGAAAGCTCTATGGTTACAGTTTTGCGTAAAGCCAATTTTCCCTACTTCAAAGGAATACATTTATTTGACTATCATGGTAGTTGTTAAACATTGAGAATGGTTGACAGCATTCTCAATCCCAATTAAGCATCATCATTAAACAAAACCCAACAAAATTAATTTAGAGTAACATGTTGAGATTCACTTGATAATCCAAGTACTAGATACTCAAGATGTCCATAACCGGGGACACGGCTAACCATGATTAAATTATTACACTCTACAGAGGTTTGCGCACTTTCCCCCACAAGACTCTATCGCCTCTGTTTGGTTTCTCGCACTACACGGTGTTTGAGAAGACGGATGACCGAGACATAGTCTTTCAGAAGCGCTAGCACCTTACGATCGGGTAGACCGTACAACCTACATCCCCTACATCTGCTAGTCTACCACTGTAAGAGTTCGCATGACTTAGTCAACTATGCTAGAGCCCATAATAGCTTGTGGCTACACACGGAAGTTTCTAGTATGAATAGTCTCATGATCCCTTTGAGCCTGGGTGGCGGTCCAAAAGAAAACAGGCAAGTCCTGGAATACCCAGCTGCCTCAATCCACCCAGATGTGTATTTAGGTTGTCACCTTAGATAAACCATTAATTAACAAACTCACATCTGTCATGGATATCACTCACCCAATCCACGTCTACTAGCATAGCATGGCACAATAAGCAAACGTAGAAGTAACTCCCAAAGGTTTGAAAGTAAACAGGTAATAGGTACTACCTCAACTACTTCTCATCCCATAATTTAATTAGATCCTAATCATGCAATGTGTGAGGATTGATCTAATGCAATAAAACTGGGTAGTAGGAAAGGTATGACCAAAGTGTTACTTGCCTTGCTGATGATCCGGGAAACCTAAAGATTCGAAGTAATAGGCGGCGTACTCGGGGTATTCTATTGCAGACAAACAAACAAGCATACAATAAGTACTCATCTAAAGCACAGGTAAAAGTCAAATAAGAGACCTAACCAGAAGGTTCAAATTAAGAACTCTGGTTTGCAAAAAGAATCAAATCGAACGAAGCAACGAAAGTCAAACGGCGAAAGAAAACAACTTCGTTCTACTAATCTGGATCTAAGGCAATTTTTACAGTAGCAAAAACTCGTTTAAGTTGGTTAAACGGATAAAGGGTTTCGAGACGAAACTCCAGGCGCTTGAATCGCCTGATTCCGATAAACGAGCGAAAAGTTATACTAAAAAGAAAATCGGATCAGGAATCGCGATCAGAAAAATCGCGGGTTAAATGTGAGAAAAAGAAAAACGACGAACGTTCGTTAGAACGAACGAACGGACGAACGCTCGCTATTTAAATAAATCGGAAAAACCGATCTATTTAAAAAAATCGAAACTAAAAACGACAGAAAAACTGAACGGTTTTCGAAAAGAACCGGCGCGAAAAACGAGACGCGGCGAACCTCGGGCGGCGTGCGGCGGTGGTGCGGCAGGGCGGCGGCGGCGGCGCGGCACTGGGGCTGGGGCGGCTAAGGGTTTGGCTGGGGCTGGGCCTCCCCCGGCTTATATAGACTAGTCAGGCCGGAGTCCTAGTTGGACACGGCCCGTTAGGTCGGTTCGTTTTTTTAATAATTACACGCGGAAGAAAAATAAAAAGAAATTCTAAACGAACTCCAAAAATCCCGAAATAAGTTTTCCCAGGCTTCTAAAATCAAGCCGCACAAGGTGAACATTTATTTGGGGCCTAAATGCAATTTTGAAAAACGCACATTTTTCCTAAATTCAAATAAAATAACGAAAAACTCCGAAATAAAATCTTATTTGATTTTATTATTAAATCCTCAATATTTCTTTATTTTGGGAAAGTCATTTTATTCCCTCTCTCATATTTTTGTAATAGAAATAATTGACGATAAAATAACAAAATCAAATGATCCTATTCTCAAAATTTGAGAAAACTCAAATATGAAAATAACGAAATCCCCAACTCCCTCCGTGGGTCCTTGAGTTGCGTAGAATTTCTAGGATCAACCAAAATGCAAAATAAAATATGATATGCATAGATGATCTAATGTATAACATTCCAAATTGAAAATTTGGGATGTTACAAACACATACCAAACCATTTTGTCCAAATCTTTAGGTTTGTCCTCTTGTTGATTCTTCCCTGTAACTCGAACAGAATAATCGAAAACATTGAGCCCGGGATTGTCTTCACTCACCTCTTTGCTAAGCTGATCAGCTATTTTAATGTATTTTGAGCAGAATGTCAATGCTTCTGTAGAAATGTAGGCCTCTGCAATGGAACCCTCGGGTCTAGCTCTATTCCTAACATAGCCCTTGAAAGTGCCTAGCCGCCTTTCAATAGGGTACATCTATCCATACTATACTGGACCTCTAAGTAGTGCCTCATCAGGTAGATGAGCAGCCAAATGCACCATCACATCAAAGAAGGCTGGAGGATATATCTTCTCAAGGTCGCGTAGGATAGTTGGTATCTTGTCTCTAAGACGCTCCAAAGCATCTATCCTGATATTCCTACTGCAGAGTTCCCTGAAGAATTGTCCCAACTCTGCAACTGCTCTGTATAAGTCAGGGCGGCCCAATCCTCTAAGGATAACGGGTAAAACCCTTTGAAGTAGGACGTGGCAGTCATGAGTTTTCAACCCTTGTACCTTGTTTCCATCTGCACTGACTCTCCTTTCAGGGTTGGAAGCAAATCCATGTGGGAATCTCACACGTGACAGGACCTCACAAAATTCTTTTCTTTTTACCTTGTCCAAGACGTACACAGATGGTGCCATATCCCGTGGTTTGCCTCCATCTTGCACCTGCAAATCCTTTCTGATACCTAGGTGTGTCAAATCAATCCTAGATTTTAAGGTATCTTTCGTCTTGCCTTCAATATTAAGAAGTGTGCCGATAATGATGTCACATATATTTTTCTCGATGTGCATCACATCAAGATTATGCCGCAGATCCAAATCTTTCCAATACTCCAAGTCCCACAAAGTGGACCTGCGGGTAAACAATAATCTCTCTTCTACCCTGCCACACTTCCTTTTCCCGCTACCATTACCAGGATGGTTTCCTGGTGTAATATGCCTGACCTTCTCTAATTCCACTTGCAACTCATCGGCGGTGAGCCTCTTTGGCGCATCACGGTTTTCATGCTTTGCATTGAACACATGTCTTGGGTATTTTCTAGGATGCGGCTTGTCCTTGGCAAGGAAGCGGCGGTGTCCAATGTAACAGATCTTGCTAAGTATTGCGTATGACAGCGGATTCCTGTCACAGCGAACACATGCATTGTAACCATGTGTCGTTCGCCCTGACATAGTGCCCAAAGCCGGATAATCATGGATGCACCAAATTATAACAGCACGCAGAAAGAAATCAGCTGGTGGGCTGCTATATAGGTCTCGAGTGAGAACACCCTTCCATAGCTGTTGAAGTTCCTCCACAAGAGGCTCCATGAACAAATCAAAATCCTTTCCAGGACTTTTTGGACCTGGGATGAGCAAGGCCATCATGTAGTTTGATTCTTTGGTGCAGACATTTGGAGGCATGTTGTAAGGGATAACAAGCACTGGCCACATGCTCTATGTGGCGCTCTGGTGGCCAAATGGGTTAAATCCATCTGAAGCTAAGCCAAGTCTAATGTTTCTCGGGTCAGCAGAAAACTCTTTGTGTTTATCATTGAAGCTTTTGCACTCACTACCATGAGATGGATGGCTCATTACATTCTGATCTCTATACTCCTGGTTCCTAAAATGCCACAGTACATCCTCTCTTGTTTCAGCATCATGAAACAACCTCTGCAATCTTGGTGTAGTTGGAAAATGTCTCAGAACATTATGAGGAATCCTCTTCACAGCATCGCCATCTTTCCATCTTGATGATTTGCATTTCGGGCATTCACTTAAGTTGGCATAATCCTTCCGGAACAGAACACAATTATTCTTACAAACATGGATCATATCATATCCTATTCCAACTACATGAAGGAAATTCTTCATTTTACTATAGGTGTGTGGCAGCTCAGACGCATCTGGGAAAGATTTGCGGAAAATAGCCAACATCGCATCGAGTTATTTGTTGGTCATCCACTCATATGTCTTCACCTGAAGAAAGGTGACCATAGCTAAGAATACTGACAGCTTATTTCCTGGGGTGACAGCAACATTGCATTTTTCCAACATGCGGGCCCACCATTTTTCTTCTGCAGGTGAAAGTTCACGGAATGCACGAGCATTTCGTAGCATTGTTTCAATGTTGGTCAAACTCACTGGCTCCGCCACCACCACCTCCTCCTCCTCTTCCACCTGAGCATCAGGCAGATCAAGATGGTGATCTGCTGCTTCCACGTAGTCAATAACATTGACGTTCACAGCTTCACCATGATGAACCCACCTAGTATATGTGACCGACATCCCATACAAGTGTAGATGATTTTGCACAGTTGACTGGGGTCTTGTAACTGAATTCATACAACTGCTACACGGGCAGAGCACATCTGATTTCGGACCATTGTACTCAGCTCTGATAAAGTTCATGAAGTTTTCAACCCCCTCGACATATGCAGCGGAGAATCTTCGAGCAGAAGTTATCCAAGTCCTGTCCATCTATTAGACATGCAAATTAGTTCTTCTACTAGATATTACAGGAAAAACATATATGCTTTTTTATGAAGTCCAGAAAAAAATACCTAGGTCGATGTCTAAAGCTATGGCAAGATATTTGGACGAGCAGATCTAAGTAATGAAATATATGTAAAGCTAATTCAGCAAACAGATTGAGTGCCAAATTATGGCAGGCTGTTTCAGTAGTCAATGAGGCCGAGCACACAGCCATCGAACTATCGAAGGCCATCGCAGCAACAAAGATCGAGTATAAAACGGTGTAGAGCTATTTCACCTAACAGATTGGCTACTAGACCATGGCAATCTACGTCACAATAAATAGATGGCAGGATATTTTAGCAACTAATCGGTCTTGGCATGCCATCTCAGCTAAACAGATTGAGTGCAGAACAGGGCAAGGAAGCTTCTTAAGAAGAGCATATTGACAGTAAACTACTTCGGCAAACAGTGAGATTAACAGCGTCTATCAACTAACATTCAGTGCTACACCGACATGAACGGGGCCTCAGTCTAGAATGCGCGTACCGTGGGAGAAGCTGACCTCCATGCGTCTCCACATGAACATCGTCAGCGGTGGCGGCGCTGACCGCCGTGCGCCTCCACAAGAACGTAGTAGAGGTCGCGGCGCGGCTAGAGGATGGCAGTCTACGAGAGCGTACTGTGGGAGCGAGAGGATCGCCGAACCGCGGCGCCGACGTCGGGGAGGGAGGCTTTGGTGGAGCGAATGGAGTGGAGAGGGATAGGGGGGAGGGAGTTTGGGGAATATTATTGGCTAGTTGGCCGAAGGGCGGTTGAATCGGATTTGGGGGGAATTTTTGGGTGTGGGGGGGGGGATTTTCGCGCGGTGGGCGGGGGGAGTTTGGCGCATGGTCGGTTTCTCCAAGTGTAGTCCCACGTGTCAGTGAAGAGGCAAGCCGAAGCGCGTTTGGTTTGCGTGAGCCGTGTGCAGGACCGAACGTGTGTGGGGTGCAATGCGACCGCGACAGGAGTGTTGTGAGTGTACCACATTTTTTCCTTTTAAACTAGGTGCTTCGCCCCCTCAAAAAAAATTGTTGCTTCGCGCGATCCATCAATACTACTACTAGTAATCCGGTAATCCCGACTAAAACGGCGCGGCCGGGTCTTTTCCCGCGCGATATGCTGGGAGGTTGGCTTAGTTGGGTTTTTTAGGATGAGTAATGCTACACCTACGTAATCCCAGTTACGTAATTAACGTAATGTGAAACGTGTGAGCTGTTGATTGTAGATTGGGGGGAGGGAGGGGCCCACCACCATGAAAATTAGGGGAGGAGAGAGAGAGGCAATTTATGTTAACCCTTTCGTAGGTTCCCATAGATGTAGAAAGATGTGAAATGCATGAATGTGTAGTGGACGTACTATTGGAGTGCCTAAGATAATTTGTGTATGTATAGACCCTATGTGTTTATTTTACTTCGCATGTTAGATTTGTCTCGGTTCAATAAAAAGCAGAGTTGGTGATGATGGTGTGCCTGTCATCCTGCAATATAGGCCGTCCGATCTATATCTAGCGGATAGGAAGGAAACTATGACAATTTACCCGCACTCCTGTCCACATTTGCAAATAAGGCTTTCCCTCGTTCATCCTTTTCTCCCACAAGATCTTGATCTTCCGTGCAACGCACGGGCATCTTGCTAGTACTCCTACAATGTGTATATTATTGTGAAAGTTCATATACACCGGCCGAGCTTAATGCAAACACGGCAGATTTTCATTACATTTCGAACTTTTATAGGACAGAAAAATAAAAGAAACCCGGCCCTAAACCTATTCTACGGCGGCGACTGACGTCCTCCATCCGCGATCTCTATGTACGGGGGCGGGGTTCAAGACCCGTGAAGTGAAGGTGCGGTCTTCGGTGAGGAAGAGTAGAACACGGGATACGGACCGGCCAGTTGGCACACCATGCCCTGCCGCCTCCCATGCCCTACTCATCCTCAGAGGAGTCCCCGACCTCGGCAGTGCCGGACGTTGGACGGCGGCAAGTAGGACGCGTGGCTGACGGTGCTCCCATCGTGGGTCGCCAGCATGGCCACCGCTTGTGCGGTCGCGTCCGCGTCCGGCTACGCCGCTATTGCGTCGCGAGAGGCGACTTGAGCGAGGTCGGCGACCTCGAGCTTCATCCCCGAAGACAAGCTCTCCCGCAGAGCATTCGCACTTGCGGTCATGAAGGCTGTGGTGCCAGGTAGGAGGACGATGCGCTATGGTGTGGAGGTTAGCTCAGCATTGCCGCTTTAAGTAGCGCATTCCGGTGAGGCCAAGCGTCTGTGGCGTCATTAAGTCGCCAGAGTTGGTTCCTCGGGCACCGAGCCTCTTAACGACGACATACGAATGGACGTCATGAATGCGGGCAGCTGGCGCCGGCTGGGAACGCACCGCGCGATGGCGCGAGGGACGAGGGTTTTGGTGTGCCGGGGTAGTCAGCTGCGGTCGTGGCAATGTTGGAGATGCCCTTTGCTCACATGTGATCTCCGCATGTCATTGAAAAAGCAAGATGACCCGGCATGGTCTCAGGTCCAGAGGATGCAGTTGGCCGCGCTACACCACTCGGCGGACGCGTCGCGGCGCCCCGTGCATCCTCGACGAGTCGGGTGTTGGGGTGTGTTTGGATTGTGGCCAAAGTGCACCTTACCAAAATTTTGGTCATGACCCAAAGATTGGTCTGTGTTTGGATGGTTGCCATTTTTTGGCATGGCAATGAACTCTAGCCAACTCTAGTTCATTTTTCTTGCCAATGTTGGCCAAATCATGGGCAACCAATACCTCAACCAAAATTTTGGTCATGACCCAAAGATTGGTCTTTGTTTGGATGGTTGCCATTTCTTTGGCATGCCAATGAACTCTAGCCAACTTTAGTTCATTTTTCTTGCCAATGTCGGCCAAATCATGGGCAACCAATACCTCAACCAAAATTTTGGCTACCCAATGCTTTGATGGGGCAACCTTGGGCACAAACCAAACATACCGTTGGTCGTGCCATAGCACTAACGCCACCCTCGGCACACTGAAACTGACCGTGTCTAGCTATGATATGAGCGTGTCGCTCACCGCGGTCCCTGTGTCCAGAGGCGGTGCTGGAGCTGCGCCCTGTTGTTGGCCCCAACGACCCACATGAACGGTTGCCGGTGGCGAGGAGGTCATGGGCCAGCTCCTCCATTGGACTAGTCTGCCCCACATGTCAGTTTCCCTGTTTTCCCGGCCATATTCGAGCGGCAGTGCTCCGCGTTGCGCATTAGGCCTTTAACTATGTAGGCCAAGCGAGACAACTTATTGTTTATTTGAGCCGTTCAAGTATAATCATGTGGCGTTTCCTTATTTTTCATTCCTCTCCAACCCTCTTCTCCATCGATCATGTCGCCCTCCAGTCGAGTCCATCCTCCCGCATGCCTCATTTGAACATTCTGCCAAGTATCATTCGCATGTACCCATCCTAGTCCTCTTTCAATAGATCTCCGGACCCCGAGATGAAATCGAGAGGGAACGAGTGGGGCACATGATACCTAAGGTGGATTAAAAAAATTTGAACCGGTGATCATAGCATCCGCAAATCATATATAAAGGGTATTCAATGTTCGTTTCGTTTTTGAACGTACAATATACTCCCTCCTATCCTTTATAGTTTACATATAAGTTTTATGTGTAGTCAAAGTATCTCTACTTTGATCAAAAAGGTATCAACATTCAACAACGCCCAATCAATATTGTTAGATTCGTCCGTACTCCTAGATTTGTACTCGAGATGGTTTCCAATTTGACTATTGACAAGATTAATAGTACATGAGATGTATAATGTGAAAATTATATCATTGGAAACTCCTTTCACATACGAATTTGACCGTATGCTTTGTGTAAGTTGCATGTCATATATTATTACTCTAACATTTGGTCAAAGTTAGCCTCGAAAAACGCATTAGACCGTGTATGCTTTGTGTAAGTTGCATGTCATATATTATTACTCTAACATTTGTGTAAGTTGCATGTCATATATTATTACTCTAACATTTGGTCAAAGTAGTATAGTGTGGAAGTGGATCCTCTGACGTAGGTATCCCTGCCTTACCCTCCCTTTTGGTCACTTACTGGCGGACCCCATGCTTGCTAGGCCCCGCATGTCAGTTACTCAATGGGTTTGGCCACGTCAGGGGATCCTCATCCATAGCATACTCCCTCTGTTTTTATTTACTCCGCATAAAACGGAGGGAGTGGTGGTATAATAAATGACACGGGTGGGGGAGGGGGAGGGGCGTCGGTTTGCTCTCAAATGCGGTCCCACAAGCGAGCGAAAACGCAAGACGAAGCGCGTTCCATTTGGTGAGCGACGTGGAGGGTCCAACATGCCGGGCTGCAACGCGAACGCGACAAGAGCGATGTACAGTCAAAACCGATTGACCGGTCTTCACCGGAACCACTATTCACACCAGAACCTTCGCTTCTCGGCCTACACCAGCCACTGCCCTAAAACCACACCAAATCTCCAGCCCATTCCCCCACCTTTCGATCCCCTAGCCCGCATCAAGCGTCCCCTAGTTCACCGGAAAGCCATGGTGCGCCGCAAGATCACTTACTACAAGATGCTGACGCCGGAGCGCCGCGCAGAAATCGTGGCGGCGGTCGGCGCCACAGACCTCCGTTCCCAAGCTCTCTTTGCGGCGGGCTAATCCCCGAGTTCTCTAGAGCCAAGCTACGAGGAGGAGGAAGCCGATCCAATGTTCATGGCGGAGGTCGCGGCGCAGAAGTCCCCCGATGGGTATGAGACGATGGACGTCGACTTCGTGCCGGCGTCCGAGTCCCCCATGGTGCAGGCGGACCAGCGGTTTAACATGGCGATACTAAAGGAGGACCGGGAGGCAGAGGCTCAACTCGACGCGGAGCGCGCGCATGCCGCTGCCATCGAGGCTCTCCTGCAGGCGGAACCGGATGTCGTGGATGTGAACCGGGCGGCGGAGGCTCAACCTGAGGCGGAGCGCGCGGATGCCGCTGCCATCGAGGCCCTCCTGCAGGCGGAACCGGACGTCCTGGACTTGAACCGGGCGGTAGAGGCTCGACTCGACGTAGAGCGCGCGAATGCCGCTCTCATCGACGCCCTCCTACAGGCGGAACCGGACGTCCTGGACTTGAACCGGGCGGCGGAGGCTCGACTCGACGTGGAGCGTGTGGATGCCGCTGCCATTGAGGCCCTCCTGCAGGCGGAACCGGACGTCGTCGACTTGAAGCAGGTTGTGCTCTCGTCCGTGCAGAGTGCCCGCACGCTCCGCTTGAACGAGTAGCTGGAGGCCGAGGACAACCACGGTGCGGAGACACACGTCGGCAGCGACGGCTAGTTCGCGCCGGCAGCCAAAGATGACGAGGCCGTCTCTTTCTGCGAGCAGTGATAGTTTTTCTTTATGTTGTTGTTTTTATGGATCTTTTGCTGTGTAAAAACATATATTTGTTATGCAAGTCGCCTGACTTGGGTCAGTCTACCATTTCAGGCAGTTGGATGAATATCCTACGTCTCCTAACCCTTCTTTCCTTCTTCCTCACCTCTTCTTCTTCCCCAACAGACCACCGCACGGGCCGTACGGATACTCCCCAACATGCGGTTGGATAAACATACTCTATGAAAAAAATTATGTGTCAGCGATAGGATGGCTGAGTTTGGTTTGTTCACATGCGACAGCACGTGTCAGTGAGGGTGCGTTCCCTTGGTTGGGTTTGCGGCATGCAGGAGCGACTGTGTGAGGGTGCGGTGCGACCACGGCATGCTGGAGCGACCATGTGAGGGTGCAGTGCGAATGCGACAGCCGTGCGCAAGTGTATCTCCTTCTCATTTTGAAAACTTTAGGCAAGCTTGGCAAATATGTGCGGCGAAGTTTGGCAATGCAAGGCCTAGACCCAAATAGGATAAGTACGTACGTACTAGGAGTACTAGTGTTAAAAAAGAAAGGCGGGGTTTTCCTTCGCGGGATTTAATCGATACAAATCCTTGTTTCACTTTTCAATTAGTGTGTATTTTTTTCTCCAAAGACCAAAGAGCTAACCATCTCACTCCTCATCGCTTGATTAATGCAGCGCCATGCAAACCAACCTTCTCACTTCCGCATGCATGCATGTCGTCTCTCTCTCTCTCTCCCCTGTCCATCTCTCTGGACGCATGCGCCTCTCGCTCTCTCTCCTGTTTCTGCATGCAAGCAGCTCTCTCTGCCTTGGGAAGATGCGAAGCACATGGGAAAGAGAGATGGGATTCCTGCAGGCACGCATGCGGTGGAAAGGGACGAAGGGCCCGGTTGGAAAGAGCAGCGAAAAAATGCCAATGCGTAGAGCATTGCAGGGAAAATGAAATTTCTTAGATGCAGACAAAAAAGGACCGGAGGGAGTACTACTAGGAGTACTAGTGCGGTGAGATGGTTTCTCGAACAAGACAATGGAGAAGCGGAGTCGGCGAAGAGTGAAATGATGGTTGCTTCGTCCGTGCTTTTGTGACTTGATGCCTCACTGCTTTGTGATTTGTGATAGAACGGACAAGGGAGTAGACTCTGTGCTCTATACTGTACTACATGCGTCCAAGCATGGGAGAAAGAGGAGAGACGTTACATTTTTATATTCCTTCAATCAATCAATCAGGGAGCTTCGGTTCCATCTTTTTGGCTTTGGCAACACCGTCCACAATGGTTCCCACGATGCCAAAAGCTATTTTCACATTTGGCTACATATTGTGGATGCCCTTAACCGTACCACTTGGTTTTGCTCCTGTGTGCTATCTATACAAATCTCAATTATATTGATCTAAAAAATTATAGAATCAAGATTAGTAAAAAGGAGGTGATTTTGCCGCACGGATGGCGGGGGAGGTTTCTTATTTGAGCAATGCTACATCCACGTAATGGTTTACGTAAAGTTACGAACTAATGTGATGTGGTCTATTTGATTGGATTAAAGGAGAGGATTAGGCTCACCCCACCTGAAAATCAGGGGGGCATATATAGGTTAGATGGAAAGTATACATAGCAGCTACGTAGCCCTTTGTAAGTCTAGGATTAGGCTTCTTATTTTTGAAGGACGTTATCCTCGCGGTTTGCTAACATGCAGTCCCACGTGTCAGTGCTTTACCAAGCCGATCCACGTCCCACATGCGGCAGAACAACGACAGAAGCAACATGTGGTTAAGTTGAAGAAGATGAGGGAGAAGCGGATTCAGCAACGAGTGAAATGATGGTTGCTTCGTCCCTACAACTTAACTACGGGAAAGGTGCATCTTTGTGATTTGACGCCTCATTGCTCATTACTACGCCGGCGCCATGACTGGGGTGCTTCACCCCGGCTGCTCTGCACTGTATTCCGGTATGGCACGTGGACCCGGTAGCTTGATGTCCCACATGTCGGCGAAAGGGACTAGAAGATTTATGAAAGCGAGCGCTCCACTCTTACGACGGAGGAGTAGACGACACGACGACCCAGTGAACTATCACTTGTACTGTATAGTACTATAGTTTTGCTGTTTCGCACGATCCATCGATACAAACCCGATTAAACAGGAAAGGGCGGGATTTTTCCTGCGCGGTAGATGATACTGGCCATACATTTCAAAGTCAATTTTAATGTATGCAAACTGAATAATTATAAGTAACAATATGATATCTAGTAAAACTAAAAACACATATGATTTATTGTGTTAGAGTGTAGTAGTAGTGCTGTATTGCATAGTTGTTAGATGTAACATGCGAGAACGTGTAGAGATGTCGTTTTTGAGGGCCTACAGAGAGAAAAGCATAATACGGTCACCGAACTTCAGAATAAGCTGATTACGGTCACTATATATGTTTTGCGGTGATTACACGGTCACTTGCTCACAGTTCAGCATCGGATTGCACTTTGTTGACCGGCCAAATAGTCTACGTGGGTCCATGTTGACTAGTTAAATTGACCATGTTCCTTGTGGGTCCCACCTATCAGTTCGCATAGGCAAAAGGTCAGATAAACACAAATTTACGCAGGCGCGACAAGGCTCCAACCCGTGCACGGGAATCACCTGGTTGTGTATGTGTCTGTCAGGGCCTGATGTGTGCGCATGCACATGTAGGTTGAGCACTTGAGCGTGAGAGTGTGTGTTGGTCATGTGGTGTACTGGTGTGTGCATGCATGCGTGGGCGTGAGTGTTGCGTGCATGCGTGGCTGCGTGTGTATGTGTGAGTGTTGCGTGCGTGCGTGGGTGCATGTGTTGCGTGGATGCAGTTCATGTGCATGCGTGCGTGTGTGTATAATCACCACACCAGCTCCTGTGTGTTCAAACAGACGGCTCAGCATACCAATACAAGGCCACCTTGTTGTTGTGCCCGCGGTCATGACTTCGAACCACCGTCCAAATATTTTTTTGTTGTTTGTTTTCATTCTTACTAGCAAGATGCCCGTGCGTTGCACGTAACATAAAGATGCATTTGTATGACTTGTTTATCTTGTGAGAGAAATGGATGAACGAGGGAAGGCCTTATTTGCAAATGTGGAGAGGTGTGTGGGTACCTTTTTGCAAAATTGCCATAGTTTCTTTCTTATCTGTCAGATATAAATCGGACGGCCTATATTGCAGGATGGCAGGCACACCATCATCACCAACTCTGTTTTTTATAAGAGTGTATTTTATGTATTTTATAAGAGTGTAGATGTAGAGTAGATACAAGTCGACAGGTGGGCACGATGGTAGTGAGATAATGTGATGCAACACTAGAGGTGTCACGTGGAGCGTTTAACTGGTCAACTAGTCATGTCATGAGCAAATACAGAGTTGTACGGTGAGCCCGTGACTGCATAATAACCACTAAACGTAAATGGTGACCGTAATGAGTGGATTCTGAAGTCCAATGTACGTATCGTGCTTTCGCTTCAAATACAATGATCGTCATTGCATATATCGCGAGAGAAAGATTAAACATGTGTGAATTTTCTGGGGGCTTGCTTTTAGAGGACCTGGAGATAGTTTTATGTGCATACGTGAAAGGGGCGTACAGGGGGGTATGAGATGGAGAGAGAGAGATGCTCTTCATTTCTCTTTATTATGACCTACTTTGTATATAGTATAAAAATATACAAATTCACAGTGCGGAATAAATATCATTGTGGGCACCATGCAATGCAAATTAGCGTTCGTACTCCTCCATATAACTTTGTAATGTTGTATATACGTAGAAACTCTAAAATGATTTTTTGGCCACACTTTATTCAAAAGGAATGTTGTATGCGAAATAAACATGAAGAGATGGCTTTTTAGATCAATGGGGTACGTGATGTAACATGTGTGAATGTGTAGTTGATGCATTTGGCGGGGCCTAGAGAGGTATGTGTGTGTATTACGTATTCGAGAGAGGCATGGATAGAGGGGCCGACGATGGGGGCGTGGGAGAGATAGCACGAGAAATGAGAGTGGTCTAGAGAGAGATGAATATGACGTCACGACAAGAGATTCTATTCCCTTGAGTGTGTATATGCAAGGGGGGAGGGAATAGAGGCACCAGGAGAAATTTTCTGTGTGTGTGGTGTTTGTGTTGGTATGTGTGGGTGTGAGAAGATAATGAGACGTGGGGGCAGAGGGTGTGTCACCGCATGAGGTCCGGTGGGTCGAGGTGAGGCCCTTCGTTCGGTTCCGTCCTGCGCCACAATGGTCGGCCCGTGACGCATTTAGGAAGACCCATGGATGACTAGTCGCACAATACAAAGATAGCAGAATTGTGAAGGACTCTGTGTCCACTGACAAAGCCGGCTAGGATTTGTAACCCTAGGTTCTTGGACTAAGTTAACCCCTTTATCTCTGATATTACTATTCATCCAACCTAACTTTAAGGGGCATCCTACAGAATGCTCTGCTAGAATCATACTCGTCGATTAGGAAGAGATGTGTGAGACAATGCGTGAGAGACAGGCGTAAAGATAATGTGCATACATGAGACACGTAGGCTGGTCCATGTATATAGAAAGGGTCGATGAGGATTGTGCATGTGTATGTTTGTGAGAGGAAGAGTGCTTGTGACAAAGGTTAGTGGAAACAATTGTAAATGGTTACGAGAGGGAGGGAGGGTTATATCTAGAGCATGTGTGCGAGAAAGACACCTCGGGAGAGAGTGTGTTAGCATGTGTGAGAGACCACCGATGGAGAGTGAAACTACACGTAAAAGACTGCTCTACACATTCATTAAATATATAAATTGTATCCAAATATTAGGATGGGATCATGATATTTGCAATTCGCGTAAGGAGCGGTCATTGATGCATCAAACATCTAGATTCTATCGAATTTGAGCATGTCTATGTTATTATTCGACACAATTGATCCACATAGTTAGTATTTTGAAGTCCAGACAATGCATTACTTTAGCAATCGAATATAAACGTGAGTATAGTTCATGTTGTGTGTGTAAAGCACATTATACATACGAAAGTTACACAATGGACATTATAAATAGCTACCTATGAACTAGCATACATTTGAATTCAACTTAAGGTGGTTTAAAAATCGAATTTAACATGAAGTCCATTCAATTATTTCAATTTGATATCATGGCATTTGTAAACCATACCTAAATTATGGGGGCACCAATCTTTGCTCTGATTTTGTACATAATAGCATATGTAGTCGTGTACAAAATAGATTCAAATTTAGCTCCTCCATTCCAAAATAATCGTAGTTATAGGATTTTCAAGTGTCAAAATTTCAAAAAGAAGCGGATAATTTAATGAGGTTTTCAAACATACAAGGTCAAATATAACGTTGTCTATTTAGGTCAATCCTAATAGTTCAAGAGTACTCTAAACGTGAATGCTTCTGTTTCAAAATTTCGAACGAAGCGCCAAAAGCGCCTCTACTCGCCCGAAACCGCGTGAGACCAATGTTTGGTAGTACAAGGAAATTAATTTTCTAATAACTCCGACCCGTGAAACCCACCGGCCCGACGTCCAAAGGACTAAACCGGGGTAGGTGTGTAGCTTCATCTAGACGCCACGCAACCGCATCCGAAAAACATTCATACACAATGGCCGCCTAAGCACACATGCGCGCGGCCGAAATCGCTCCCGCCCACTATTTGGGACACCTGGGATTACCATCCTACCCCTGACCCGTAGTAGGTCCGAAATTTAAGAGGGGGGCAAAGTTTTTAATTTCCCCAAATTTCAAACAAGCGCGTCCCATCTTCTGTTCAAAAAAGCCAAAAACAAGCGCGTCCCAGACCGAAACATGGTTCCCCCCACCCGTCCGATTCCCCATTCGTACTCCATGGGCGCCAAAACTACCTCTCCACCAGTCACGAAACCCCAACGTCCTCCGTCCGCCACCCCATCCCACCCATCAACCGCCACCCTCCTCCATCACGTCGAAGCCGATACCCCGACGTCGTCGTCCACCGCAACCTCAACCGCAACGCCCTCCCCGGCTAGTAGTTGCAGCCGAGGCCGAGCCATCCGTACCCGATACAGTTCAACCACGCCATCCTGCGCCTCACCGCTGCCGCTCCAACTTCACCACCCTCCACCGCACCGGAGCTGTTCCTGCTACGCCGTCCTTCGCCGCCTTGGATCTTCTTCCCCTCCGCCGACATACGGCCACGGCAACATAGTCAACAATTTGGCCATGGGTTCGTCCAAGCCTGCACCCTCCAGAACATCCGTTTCCCCGGTAAAAAGAAGAAGATCGGCACGACATGTGGAGGTGACCACACCGGCAACCGAAAAAGGTACTCCTCTTCCCTTATTCGTGCAAATCTTACGTCTCTGCTTGCACGGTATTCATCCCACATAAGACACTAGTTGACCGCTTCTTCTTGATACTAGATGTTCCTAGTAACTCGTGATGCACAAGGTTTCTCCTCATATACTATTTCACCTTAGCTAGAGGTCTGTCGCCCCCTGAATTTCAATTTCTGGCCAGTTGATTCCCAATTAACGGAAGCATTCCCCAGTGTAAGAGGCGCTAGTACGCCTATTACGCCGGGGAAGCAGCGCCTTGGTGTTTATCTTAAGGGCGTGTGCGGCCTAGAGCTACTGGCGCCCGATCTGGAGGTCGGCCGGGATTAAAGGGATGGCCTGGGGCGCTGCCAAGCACGGCGGTGGTGTGAGGTCGATGGGAGGGCAGGGTGGCGGAGGCAGGGGTCTGGGCCGGTGGTCGCTGGCGGTTTGAGAAAGATCATCAACAGTGACTGGCGGGAGGTAGATGAAGGCCATCTGCCCGTTCCTTATAGATCGGACGGTTCATTAAAAAAATCGACTGACCTATTTATTTTTAGTCGACTGTTATCTTAGATATGACCACATGTGGTGGTGTGCTGCAGGAGTACCTGCATTTCCTGTGCTCATATATTACAAAATCATATGGAGTAGAATCTAATTTTGTTTGCCATGCAATGTTGTAGAGCTATCATATGTCTCCTGTCATTTATTTTTCAGCCACCTGCTATCTGCTACTTTTACAGTGCACTAGTTCTGCACACACTTCACCCTTACTCTCACTATTGTGTTTTTATGCAAGGGTATTTCAGACTCTACTGCCATGAGAAGCCAAAAAGAAAAGAGAGAAGTCGCTCCAGCTTCGTATGCGGGTAGGCAAGACACGTTACATCGCTATAAAGGGTGCAATGTCAGCAGATGGAGATGGTAAACGTAGCTCTGGAGTTGATGACCTCGCTCGCAATGAACCACAATCCCAGGTGTTTGCTTTAACTTCGTAGTGTCATATGTGGTTGCATGTTCCATATGGTGTCTAGCTTGTATTCGAAAGGTCGAAGTCGGTAAGATAAGGAAAGATATTTTTTTTACATGAACCACCATCCCGTGAGCAGCAGAAGACAAATAGCTAGTCCGGGCACTGGCCGAGCCAGTGACAAGCCCAGCAAAGATAGGCATCACCTGGAAGCCAACTAAAAAGTTGCATGGTGGCGAAGCAGCCCGCCTCCCACCAGGCTCTCGGGTCCTAGATGATCATGCTCACCACTCCAGCCGGATGTCTAGCTTGTATTGCTTCCAATTTGGTTAAATTGCATTTGCTTAGCTTACACATTATACCTTTGAATATGACATGTTGTTCTTCTTTTGGTACATACTAGTACATCTGTGTATTAACCATGTTCTTACATCAAACTAATGTTCTTGTGTATCCCTCATCAATCACTTATGACGAGGCAGGCAGGCAAGGGGACTACTCCTCATTTAAAGAATGCAGCGTCAGCCTCCCGACATGATTCTCAAGAAACAAAAATGCTAGATGAAGATAGTGAACATAGCTCTCTAGTTGATTACAGCATTTCCCCTACACTAGCATCGCAGGTGCTTGCTCTAACTTGGCAGTGTGATATGTGGTTGCATGTTGCATATGGTGTCTAGATTGTAATTCTTCCAATCTGGTTAAACCGCATGTGCGAGTCTCCTTAGCTTATACATTATACATGTTAATGTGACATGCCTTCCTGTATTTAGTACATGGTACATCTGTCTATTAAGCATGCCCTTACATAAAACTATTGTTTTTTTGTATCCCGCATCAATCAACATGACGAGACACCTTTAGTATATGCAGTGCGATATTAGTTGCATCTTTCATATGATTTATAGCATGCGCTGCTTCTAATTTGTTGAAATTCCATTTATGATGGGACGCTTTTAACTTGGCAGAGTCATATTGGTTGCATCTTTCATGTGGTGTCTAGCTTGCATTGCTTCTTATTTGCTGGAATGGTTTCTGCTTAGTTTACACAAACAGTTGTGAACATGCCATGCCATCCTGTTTTTCATACATATTCCATCCTGGTATCATGTGTTTGCCTTACATCAAAGTAGTGATTGTCAGTATCATGCATGAATGAGTTCTGAAGAGAGAATTTTATTGCTTTTTCTTGTCGGTTTTACTTGACAATTCAAAATCAATAAAGCGGAAGGAAGTTAGCAAGGTAGCAGATAAAGGTGCTCCTTCCGAACAGAGGGCCTCTACAGTTTCTACTCCTCCACACCCCCAAGATGATTTCCAAGACAACACATGCATAGACACTCAACAAAGCTATGTTTACGATGAGCACATCTCCCCTAGTGCAGCATTGAAAGAACATGCGGTGCCCCCATGTTTGGTTTTGGTAATTGATGACAATCTCTATGGACTAATGATTTCCTTGAGTTGTATTTGAAGGGTTTGTCCATAGGCTTTTCTTGGAGTCCATGTGTTGGTTTCAAGGAGAGTTTGTGATGACCATCGTCCTTTTAAGGAATTATCCAAAGATCGGTCATGTGAGTGTTGAGCTTATTGCAAGCATGTCTTGAAGAATAAGATTGTGTGATCATTCATGTCCACCTTCAAGACATCATCCAAATGAAGAGAGTTGAAAAGAGTCAACACACAAAGCGCACAAGATGTACCGAGGGATCAAGTCCCATGGTATGGTAAGCATTGTCCATTACACTTTGTGTGCTAACCCATGGTCTTCGTGAGAGTTCTTTATGGGGTTAGGTTGCGGTGTGCAAGTTCAAGTGATGTATCATGAAGAGATCAAGTGCTTGAAGCTTGCCGTCCATTGTGGTGACAATGGAGTTGTGAAGATGAGCGGAAGAGTGGCTCACCCATAGTGGAGTATGGGGGAGCAATCAACTAGTCTTCATCGAGCCAACTCAATCAAGAAAGGTGGTCCATCTTGAGGAGGAGTAGATCATCATCATCTAGCTCAAGTGGACTTTGTGCAAGGCAAAGGTTTGCCCTTGATAGGTTTTCTATTTTACCGGTCTCATGGTAGTTGTGGGAGACCGGGTTATAGGATCGATTGCCGTACTATCAAGGGGGGCTCTCGATGAGTTGCTTGATCGTATCGTTCGTAGAGAGCTCAAACCATTGCATCCTTGCATCATCCTTATTGGTTCTTGTTTGGTTCTTCTCCTTGTGAGTTTTGGAGCTTCTGGTCATTTTTATGACAAGCTCGAGTTCATCGAAAACGGAGTTCACATGCGTCTTCTATGATGTTTTCGATGTTGGAGGGTATGCCGGTTCTTCTCTGTTGGAGGTTTCTCTCCTCTCTTGTAAGGCATACCTCCTCTGCCTCTTCTTACTAACCAGTCTCTGTTTTGATGCTACTCGTTGTCTTGTTTCCAACAAGCTTGAGTTTTCTCAATTCGGAGCTCATTTGCGGAAGTTATGGCGGTTCTGGTTTTATTGTTACCCCCGTTGTCTTCTCTGCAAAATGAAGGACTGCTAGTGTTGCTGATCTAGGGCACGCGGTAGTACTGCTCTTTGGAGCGGTAGTACCGCAGGCCATTGCGGTAGTACCGCTCTGTTGGAGCAGTACTACCGTGGCCTCAGGCCAGGCGCAGCTGCTCGAGCGGTAGTAGGGGCGGATGTAATTTTTTACATCCGCGCCCTACGCGGTAGTACCGCGCCGTGGGCGCGGTAGTACCTTGGGCTCTGGCCAGGCTCAGCAGCATGAGCGGACGTAGGGGCGGATGTAATTTTTTACATCCGCGCCCTACGCGGTAGTACCGCTCTTCGTGTGCGGTAGTACCGTGCCGGAGTTTTTGCGCAGGTCCTCCCTCAGCGGAAGTAGGCACGGATGTAATTTATTTCATCCGCGCCCTTCCCAGGCTGAGACTTTCCTGCCTTGCGGTAGTACCGCAAGGGGGAGCGGTAGTACCGCGCAAGCGGTAGTACTGCCCCCTAGTCAGGCAAGTTCCGGCCTATGCTGCTGTCGCGGTAGTACCGTGGTCCTCCACGGTAGTACCGCGCAGCCTCGCGGTAGTACCGCGCCCCTGGTGCGGTAGTACCGCGTTGTGCGGGCTGAGTGAGGGGATAACGGTTGGATTTTCTCCCCTCCTATAAAAGGGGGTCTTCTTCCCCATTGAGTCCAATCTTTTTGAGCTCGTGTTCTTCCCCCATTGTTGACCTTCTTTGAGCTTGCTAACTCTCAATCCCTCCATGGATTCTTGCTAGTTTTTGAGGGAAAAGAGAGAGGAGATCTAGATCCACATTTCCACCAATCACTTTCTCCTCTATGTGAGGGGAGCCCCTTGGATCTAGTTCTTGGAGTTCTTGGTGTTCTCCTTCTTGTTCTTCCTCTCATTTTCCTCCCTAGCATTAGTTGCTTCGGTGGGATTTGAGAGAGAAGGACTTGGGCACTCCGTGTGCCCTTGCCATTGCATTTGGTGCATCGGTTTGAGTTCTCCACGTGATACGTGGAAGTTACAAGTTGAGAAGCTTATTACTCTTGGGTGCTTGGTGCCCTTGAGCTTGTTTATCTTGGGTGCTTGGGCCCCCTAGTCGGTTGGTGGTGTTCGGAGCTCAATCATTGTGGTGTAAAGCTCCGGGCAAGCGTCGGGGTCTCCAATTAGGTTGTGGAGATCGCCCCGAGCAATTTGACGGGTACCGGTGACTGCCCCCAAGGGTTGCCAAAGTGTACGGGTTCGGTGACCGCCCCCAAGGGTCGCCATTTGTACGGGTTTGGTGACCGCCCTCAAGGGTCCCTTAGTGGAATCACGGCATCTTGCATTGTGCGAGGGCGTGAGGAGATTACGGTGGCCCTAGTGGCTTCTTGGGGAGCATTGTGCCTCCACACCGCTCCAAACGGAGATTAGCATCCGCAAGGGTGTGAACTTCGGGATACATCATCGTCTCCTCGTGCCTCGGTTATCTCTTACCCGAGCCCTTTACTTATGCACTTTACTTTGTGATAGCCATATTGTTATTTGTCATATATCTTGCTATCACTTTGTTGCTTACCTTGCTTAGCATAAGTTGTTGGTGCACATAGGTGAGCCTAGTTGTTGTAGGTTTTGTGCTTGACAAATTAACCGCTAGGTTTATTCCGCATTTGTTCGAGCCTCTACCGTAATTATTTTAAAACGCCTATTCACCCCCCCCTCTAGGCGACATCCACGATCTTTCAATTGGTATCAGAGCCTCGTCTCTCTTTGTTGGGCTTAACCGCCTAGAGAGTAAAGATGTCGACTAGAGGATTAGGATTCTCTGACACTCTTAGTTTCGATGGCACAAATTTTGATGTTTGGGTAATTCGCATGCTTAATCTTTTTAGGGTCATGGACCCAAATTTAGAGCGAATTGTAGATATGGGTTTTTCTCCTCCAAAGGATCCCCAAAGATTATCTTTAGAGGATGAGAAAAACTCTTATCTCAATGCTCAAGCCTCTAATGTGCTTTTCGATGCTTTGAGCAATGTAGTTATATTTCAACTCATGCCGTTCCGGGATGCTCATGAGTTATGGACAAAGCTTCAAGATAAATATGGTGTGTCCAAGATTTGTGGGGATGGTTGTTCTTCCTCCACCTCCGGTCATATAGTCTTCTCAACTTCTTCTACTTCACCTACATGTGGTTTGCCACAAGGTAATGATATGGTGAGTAGTGTTGGTCATTGCAATGATGATAGTATGCTTATTGTGGATGATTCTTCATCACTATATTATTGCAATGCTCCCTCTTTGGGCTTTAACACTTCGAGCACTCCAAATGTTTCACATGCTTGTGTTCATAGTCCTTGCATATCATGTAGAAATTGCTTGACTAAATCTCATGATGATATGCTTGCTATGTCTTGTTGCCATGATAAAAATGCATCTATTTCCTCGAATTGTTGTGCTAACAATGTAGAGGAAACCGAACACTTCATGGAACAAGATGTGGTGTTTAATGGTTCCTCAAGGGATCCTACATCATCATCTATTGCTTTTTGCCTTATGGCCAAGGCGTCAAAGGTATCTCCTACTTTGAACCCCAATATGTCTCTTGATGATGATGTTGATGCTAATGATGATGAGGATAATGATGAAGAGAATAATAATGTTGCCTCCTTAAAAACTAAGGGGGAGATGATTTTTAAAGCTCTTCATAAAAATAAAATTGCTCGTTCCAACTTCATGGAAATTATGTCCATTGCCATTGAGGGCAAGAAATATATTGAGGAGTTGGAATCTCATCTCGAGGAGCATGAGGTCATCATTGAGAAAATGGAAGCTCATGGGCGTGATTACGCAAATGAGATTGCGGACCTCTCTCAAGCCCTTGAACTTGAACAAACCACCAAGGAATCTCTTGAGGAGACTTTTGCTCTAGAATTGTCTAGAGTGAAGGAATCTATTGATAGAGCCCTTGAGGTGGCCAATGTTTTTAAAACTAAAAATGCTAAGCTTGAAGTTGCTCATGCTAGACTCCTTGAGGATTTTGAGCACCTCGAAAATGGCTCAAGGGTCATCAAGGGTGAGCTCATCAAACTCACCGAGTCTCATGCCCAACTTGAAGCTTCTTATCTCAAAGAGCTTGCCAAGTTGCCTTCTCCTCTTGTTGTTAATGATGATGCTTGTGCTACTAATTCTATTACTTGTGAAGCATCCATTTTGAAGGAGAATGTTGAGCTACGGGCTCAACTTGAGGTGCTATCTAGCAATTATGGGAAATTGGAAGAAAGTCATGAAAAGCTCTCAAGCTCTCATGATGATCTTCTAGTATCCCATAGTGTGCTAAACATAGCTCATGAGGCCATGATTGCCAAGGTAACATCTAGTGAGCCTCATGTGGATACTAGCACTACTTCTAGTCAAAATAGTATATTGCCATGTGCTAGTCCTTGTAATTCATCTACTCACAATGTTGGTACATCTTGCGATGAATTGCTTTCCTTGCCTTGTTGCTCTAATGATGAAGCTTATACTTCCTCTAGTACTTGTGTTGAGACTAACCATGTAGAGGAAATCAAAGAGCTCAAGGCCCAAGTCACTTCCTTGAAGAAAGACTTGGAAAAGAGTCATCAAGGGAAATCCACACTCAACAATATCTTGAGTGTGCAAAAATCCCCCAATGACAAAGGTGGACTTGGATTCAACATCAACAAGAAGAAGGGCCAAAAACAAGTCAAGGATTCGGCCAAGATTATTTGCTTCAAGTGCAAAATTGAAGGGCATCATGTTAGATCTTGCCCATTGAAGAAGAAGGCTATTAGTGACAAGCAACAAGGGAAGCGGCTACAATTGCATTCTCATGCTCAACCTCAAGTTGAAGAAAGGCCTCTTCCCAAGAAGACTCAAGCTAATGCTTCTCAAGTTGAGAAATCAAATGAGAAGAAAGTGAAGAGTAGACGTTGCTACTTATGTCGTGAGAAAGGTCACGTCGCTTCTTCATGCACTAGTGATAACTTATCCAACCCAATTATTATTGATGATATCTATTCTCTTGGGAAGGATAAGGTTGGCAATGTGTTTGCCAAGTTTGTTGGTACTCAAAGTGGTGTCAAGAAAAGAACCATTTGGGTAGCCAAACCTATTGTGACTAACCTCTTAGGACCCAACTTGGTTGGGGACCAACAAGCTCAAACTTGATCAATAGGTGTTGTTGGAGGGCATTGGAGACTTGGCTAAATTATGAAGAATTAAGGGGACTTCATCATTCTCTTTGTCTCAAGCCAAGTCAATTGGATTATCAAGTTTCTATCTTATATCCAATGTGCCTCCTTGCGGTAACTTGTACTTAAAATTGTTTACCTTGAAAGTTGCCCCCTTGCATGTTTTGGTTTTGTTCCTTGCATGTGTTTGTATATGTTGTGATTCCAACGTGCATACCTTGAGCAATCAAGTATGTGTGTGTTGGTTTGCACATCATGTACGTGTGTGTCATGCGTTGAGCCTTTATGCTTCTTGTTTGTATCCTAGTTGGCTCGTGTGAGAGATTGATGGAACATCCCATTTTGGGGGAGTGATGTGCTTTGTGCACCTCACAATCCTATAAATGTGTGTACATGAGGAATACCATCTAGTATTGATATTACAATATTATCTAGTCGCTAGGTGGTATATCTCTCATGAGAAATTCAAATTCTAAATAGTCCATTAATTATCTCTTGTTTGTTCCTCTTATTGCCTCTTGTTAAGTTCTTATTGGTATCACATTATGGGGGAGAAATATGCTAAGTGCATATTACAAGCCTAGAAAATGTGTACATTTGAGATATTGTCACCTAGAATTGATATTGTAGATTATCTTGTTCCTAGGTGGCATGTTAGCTCTACAAGTTGCAATTTGCTTTTTGTTTGGAGTGAAGATGATGTCGGATATCCTTGCTATCTACCACCGGGAATTATTACCAAATACTTCTTGTCTTTGACAATTGGTAGTCTTATGTGTGGTAGAATTTGTTGATCATCTTTACATTGGCTTTTGTTTTACTTGCTTTTTCTCTTGCCAAGGTTTGTGTCAACTCCCGTTGTCTTCCATACCACTTGTGGATCTTGTTTATTTCTTGTTCTTGTCTAGTGTTTTCTAGATATAGTGAAAGCGGTGATCCCACCTTGTGCTTCTTGTATTCAAATACAAATCCTATATAATGCACAACTCGTGGGGGAGCTATTCTATTTTCTTTAGAACACTTTTTTTTGTGATCCTTATCAAGTGTGTCGGTGGAAGGCAAGCCTTTTTCTTTTGGTACTTTGTGCCATCATGAAACTTTGTCGAGAGCTTGGTTTGTTTGGAACCATCCTCTCTTTGGGAGTTTGACATCTTTAGTTTAGTGTGTATCAATGGATATCTCATTCCTTGATGTATCTTTAATGATATCTTCCAAGTGATGATTTCTCCATTTGGTATCCTTTTCACTTGGCATTTCTTTGTCTTTGGTTTCGAGTTTTGAAAGTCTTGAGCATGCATGTTTACTTCATGTATTTCATTTGGCATGCTTTCTTTCTTTGACTCAATATATAGGGGAAACTCCACCTAGTCTCAATTTGGATGAGATGTGCATGAAATTCATTTTCATATCTATATGCACATAGTTATGTGGAGTTTGTCCTATGTATATTGGTGTTTCTAACTCTTTGGTCCAAATGAGTTTGGGTACCATTTTGTTTGTGTTGTTGTTCTAGGAATAAGTGGAGATGCATTGGATGATCGGCTCACTCACAAGGAAGGTGTTGTCACCATGTGCATATTGGGATCAAGCTAGGATGATCAATGAACTACTATCTACCTTCAATTGGTATCTACTACATCCTTCCAATGATATCTCGGTAACAAGTATCTATTCATGCTTTCTCCTCTTGCATTCAACCTTGTGTAGGTTGCATCTTGGCATGATTTTCATTTCATATCTTGTGATACTTGTTTCCTTTCTCAAAGCATCCCAACGATGATCTCTTGTTGCTAGTTGTGATGCCCTTGATGGATGTGTGTTTGGACTTCATTTATATACAATAAGACCATATCTAGCCAAGTGCTATGCTTTCAAGCAAATATCTTATTGGTATATTTATGACTTCCTTGTGGATATCTTGTTCCTTCGTGTTGTAACTATTTCGGGTGTACATTCTTCTTTGTAGATATATATATCATCATGATTTCGTCTACATAGAACCTTATACACTTGAGAGAACTTACATCTCTAGTTGATATCCTTTCTTTCACGTCCACCTTGTCTTTCTTATGTTATTTCTTTGGTGGCTCCGTGAAAGCTTTTGCCTTGGGTGCGTGTCCTCTATTGTAGAATCTTGATGCACTCGTGTGTGGTGAAGATTATTTTCCCTATGCTTGTCTTTACGAGGCTTTTGCCATCTTATTGGTATCCCTCGTCTTGATGAGGCTTTCATCTTCTATCTTCACCACGGGTTGTCACAAGCATAGGTTCTTTATATGCTTATTAGTAAGCTTGTGAACCCATTTGCTAGTTGTGTGTGGGAATGATAGGCCTTGCATCGTGTGCCTCATTCTTTCAAGACTATGTTGATGCTTAATGCTCATTCTATTTTTAGTCTTCTCAATTGCTTCGCCATGACTCACACACATCATTTTGGTTGAGCCCATTCTTAAGTTGCCTCTTTTACATGTTGCTCAACCATGTACTTGTTGCAAGCGCTAGGCTTTGTTTCCTATATGCTCACTTGCACTGGATGTGAGTTTCTATTGATTTTGGGGGAGCTATGATCCTATTTTGTGCACTTTGTATTCAAATACAAAAATTCTTATGTGTGCACAAATCATGGGGAGCTTCTCTAGTTTCTTTAGAACACTCCTTTGCGTTTATCATAATATCTTTATTCTTGTTGCATGTAGGATCATTGGTCTAGTAGGTTCAATTGATATCCGTTGATTGCTTGCTTCAATTGGTATGATTGCTTGTGTCTCTCTCTGTTATGTCTTTGTGTCATATCATTCTTTTGCAATCTTTGGGCCTCAATATAGTTTGTCTTCCTCCACGTATCGGCAATTGGATATGTGTATTGCATTCCACTCTCTTGTTGAGAGATACACAATTTATGGAGGAACACCTTTTAGTTTGGCCTTCTAAGCTTTTCACCCATTTTGGCAATCGATGCCAATGGGGGAGAAGTTTCAGAGAGTTTTGTGGAGAAGTTTAGAGAGTTATCTCCTCGTGCTTTGGTTTTGTTCCTCAGTATTTGCATCTCATTCGCATGCACTATTAGTTGTTGCATTGCTTGGTGATGCATAATTCCTTATATTAACTCTCTTGAAAGTGATTGTCACCAATTACCAAAATGGGGGAGATTGAAAGAACATGCGGTGCCCCCATGTTTGGTTTTGGTAATTGATGACAATCTCTATGGACTAATGATTTCCTTGATTGTATTTGAAGGGTTTGTCCATAGGCTTTTCTTGGAGTCCATGTGTTGGTTTCAAGGAGAGTTTGTGATGACCATCGTCCTTTTAAGGAATTATCCAAAGATCGGTCATGTGAGTGTTGAGCTTATTGCAAGCATGTCTTGAAGAATAAGATTGTGTGATCATTCATGTCCACCTTCAAGACATCATCCAAATGAAGAGAGTTGAAAAGAGTCAACACACAAAGCGCACAAGATGTACCGAGGGATCAAGTCCCATGGTATGGTAAGCATTGTCCATTACACTTTGTGTGCTAACCCATGGTCTTCGTGAGAGTTCTTTATGGGGTTAGGTTGCGGTGTGCAAGTTCAAGTGATGTATCATGAAGAGATCAAGTGCTTGAAGCTTGCCGTCCATTGTGGTGACAATGGAGTTGTGAAGATGAGCGGAAGAGTGGCTCACCCATAGTGGAGTATGGGGGAGCAATCAACTAGTCTTCATCGAGCCAACTCAATCAAGAAAGGTGGTCCATCTTGAGGAGGAGTAGATCATCATCATCTAGCTCAAGTGGACTTTGTGCAAGGCAAAGGTTTGCCCTTGATAGGTTTTCTATTTTACCGGTCTCATGGTAGTTGTGGGAGACCGGGTTATAGGATCGATTGCCGTACTATCAAGGGGGGCTCTCGATGAGTTGCTTGATCGTATCGTTCGTAGAGAGCTCAAACCATTGCATCCTTGCATCATCCTTATTGGTTCTTGTTTGGTTCTTCTCCTTGTGAGTTTTGGAGCTTCTGGTCATTTTTATGACAAGCTCGAGTTCATCGAAAACGGAGTTCACATGCGTCTTCTATGATGTTTTCGATGTTGGAGGGTATGCCGGTTCTTCTCTGTTGGAGGTTTCTCTCCTCTCTTGTAAGGCATACCTCCTCTGCCTCTTCTTACTAACCAGTCTCTGTTTTGATGCTACTCGTTGTCTTGTTTCCGACAAGCTTGAGTTTTCTCAATTCGGAGCTCATTTGCGGAAGTTATGGCGGTTCTGGTTTTATTGTTACCCCCGTTGTCTTCTCTGCAAAATGAAGGACTGCTAGTGTTGCTGATCTAGGGCACGCGGTAGTACTGCTCTTTGGAGCGGTAGTACCGCAGGCCATTGCGGTAGTACCGCTCTGTTGGAGCAGTACTACCGTGGCCTCAGGCCAGGCGCAGCTGCTCGAGCGGTAGTAGGGGCGGATGTAATTTTTTACATCCGCGCCCTACGCGGTAGTACCGCGCCGTGGGCGCGGTAGTACCGTGGGCTCTGGCCAGGCTCAGCAGCATGAGCGGACGTAGGGGCGGATGTAATTTTTTACATCCGCGCCCTACGCGGTAGTACCGCTCTTCGTGTGCGGTAGTACCGTGCCGGAGTTTTTGTGCAGGTCCTCCCTCAGCGGAAGTAGGCACGGATGTAATTTATTTCATCCGCGCCCTTCCCAGGCTGAGACTTTCCTGCCTTGCGGTAGTACCGCAAGGGGGAGCGGTAGTACCGCGCAAGCGGTAGTACTGCCCCCTAGTCAGGCAAGTTCCGGCCTATGCTGCTGTCGCGGTAGTACCGTGGTCCTCCACGGTAGTACCGCGCAGCCTCGCGGTAGTACCGCGCCCCTGGTGCGGTAGTACCGCGTTGTGCGGGCTGAGTGAGGGGATAACGGTTGGATTTTCTCCCCTCCTATAAAAGGGGGTCTTCTTCCCCATTGAGTCCAATCTTTTTGAGCTCGTGTTCTTCCCCCATTGTTGACCTTCTTTGAGCTTGCTAACTCTCAATCCCTCCATGGATTCTTGCTAGTTTTTGAGGGAAAAGAGAGAGGAGATCTAGATCCACATTTCCACCAATCACTTTCTCCTCTATGTGAGGGGAGCCCCTTGGATCTAGTTCTTGGAGTTCTTGGTGTTCTCCTTCTTGTTCTTCCTCTCATTTTCCTCCCTAGCATTAGTTGCTTCGGTGGGATTTGAGAGAGAAGGACTTGGGCACTCCGTGTGCCCTTGCCATTGCATTTGGTGCATCGGTTTGAGTTCTCCACGTGATACGTGGAAGTTACAAGTTGAGAAGCTTATTACTCTTGGGTGCTTGGTGCCCTTGAGCTTGTTTATCTTGGGTGCTTGGGCCCCCTAGTCGGTTGGTGGTGTTCGGAGCTCAATCATTGTGGTGTAAAGCTCCGGGCAAGCGTCGGGGTCTCCAATTAGGTTGTGGAGATCGCCCCGAGCAATTTGACGGGTACCGGTGACTGCCCCCAAGGGTTGCCAAAGTGTACGGGTTCGGTGACCGCCCCCAAGGGTCGCCATTTGTACGGGTTCGGTGACCGCCCTCAAGGGTCCCTTAGTGGAATCACGGCATCTTGCATTGTGCGAGGGCATGAGGAGATTACGGTGGCCCTAGTGGCTTCTTGGGGAGCATTGTGCCTCCACACCGCTCCAAACGGAGATTAGCATCCGCAAGGGTGTGAACTTCGGGATACATCATCGTCTCCTCGTGCCTCGGTTATCTCTTACCCGAGCCCTTTACTTATGCACTTTACTTTGTGATAGCCATATTGTTATTTGTCATATATCTTGCTATCACTTTGTTGCTTACCTTGCTTAGCATAAGTTGTTGGTGCACATAGGTGAGCCTAGTTGTTGTAGGTTTTGTGCTTGACAAATTAACCGCTAGGTTTATTCCGCATTTGTTCGAGCCTCTACCGTAATTATTTTAAAACGCCTATTCACCCCCCCCCCTCTAGGCGACATCCACGATCTTTCAAGCATCACCGGTGCTTCCTCTAACTTGGCACTGTTATATGTGGTTGTATGTTATGTGTGATGTCTAGCTTGTATTGCTTCTAATTTTGTTGAATTCCATCTACTTACTTTACACATTATACTTGAATAAGACACGTGTTCATGTTTCTAGAACATACAATATCTGTCTATCACACCATGTTCTTACATCAAATTACACTATTGTGTAACCTGCAACAATCACTTATCATAAGACACGTTTGAGTTTGGAGTGTGATATAGGTTACATCTCACATTCTTTTCTAGCTTGTACTACTAATTTGTTGAAATGGCACTTATGACGAGACAGTTTTAACTTGGTAGAGTGATATTCGTTGCATCTTTCATATGGTGTCTAGCTTTCATTGCTTCTAATTTGTTGAAATGCCTTCTCCTTAGTTTACACATCATAAGCTGTGAATATGCAATGGCACTAATGACGAGAGACCTCTAACATGGTAGTGTGATGTTGTTTGCATCCTGAATATGATTTATTTCTTGTACTGCTTCACATTTGTTTAAACGCCATTTATGATGAGACATTGTTAACTTGGCAGAGCGATATTTGTAGCATCTTTCATATGGTGTCTACCTTCCATTGCATTGCTTCTAATTTGGTGAAATGTCTTCTTCTTAGTTTACACATCATAGTTCTGGTTATCTCTTCCGTCCTGTTTTCCATACATATTACATCCTCCTATCATGTGGTTGTCTGACATCAAAGTTCAGTTCGTCTGCACCATGCATCAATTTGTTCCGAAGAACTAAATTGCTATTCGTTTTTCTTGTCGGCTTGACTTAACATGGCATAGTGAAAGAGGAAGAAACACAAAATGGCAGGGAATGAGAAGCGGATGAATCCTGCAGATTCTGCTGGTACTGATGGTGTAATAGAAGGTCAAAGTCCAGTGGAAAATTCTACAAACATGGCATCCCATGCTACACGAGTTGCAAAAAAAGCCAAAGAGAAACAAATAGCTGCCACCAAACAAGTAGAGACAACCCTAGTTCTTGCAACACCTACCATAGTACTACCAGCTACACGACTTACTCATGCGTCAACTGAGCTAGAAGCACGTTCCCAAGCTCCCTTGCCACCTGACACTACTTCCCAAGCACTCTTGACACAAGACGAGTTGGCAATATCAGATGAACCTTGTGAGCTTCAACAGCAAGAAGGTAGTTGCTGGAGTCAAGTTACAGTTGCATGCTTCTTTATATGTAGTCTCACAGTTTGATGTACACTAACACTTCCTATGTTCGTTGTTGGACTAGCACCTAGGCGCAAGAGGAAACAAACATCAGCGATAATGCTTGATAGGTTAACTAAATCTAGAGGAGGGAGAATGGAGATCCGTTTTGAGGCAGGTTTAAAAAGGCCACGTGATGCTACAGAGTCAGCCAAGTTAGTATCAGAGGCAACGGTTGCCGTTAGGTGTCATGTACGTATCCTCCCAACATGGATTCAGTACAGGAATGACAAAGACGAAACCCAGTTCAACACCTTCCTCGACCATTTATCTGTAAGTATGGTTATGTATGGAAACTAGTAATATCGTCTTGCTCTGTCCCATACTTTCTAGGTTGCTGATAATGAGACTCCCATAATTTTCAACAAATGAGGTTCAAGTTGGATAGCCAAGATGATGCAACCAGACAAGCTTGCACCCATGTTTTCAAGTCTTCTCTGTGACAGTATCGATATAACTTGAGGAAAACTCACTTTGAAGGCAAGGTTAATAGTGAGCTTTCCCAAACATCTCCAGTGGAAAATATATCGGATGAATACTGGAGGGGCCTTGTTAAACACTGATCTAATCCGAAGTATCAGGTACATTATATATATGTGATCAGATCACATGTTGAAGTCCTATTTACGCATGTGCCACACAAATCTATCTTCTTGTAGGTGAACTGTTCAAAGAACAAGGCCAACCGTATGAAAGTGAAATTCCAACAGACGACAGGATCTCATAGCTATATTGCACACTGCGAGGCTCTTGTAATTAGCTGATGTTTCAATCTTTTCGCTGTACCATATTATCAGATCAATATTGACTTGTTCGAAATGCAGAGGAAAGCCCGCAAGGACCAAAAAGTACCTGAACCAAATGTTGTGGAAATCTTCAAGGACTGTCACACCAGCAAGAAGAAGGGCATGACTACACCAGTCAAAGCCACTGTTGTAAGTCCTTAATCCTCATGCCTTTTAACTACTACTTACTCTGACTTGTGCCTTGAACTGCATGGTTTGCAGCCAATGTCTATTACTCTTTTCAATTTTAGACACAATTGTCTTAGCGTATCATTGCAACTTACAAGGTTTAAAAGAGAGGAGTGATGTTCCTTTGATCTTGACCCGTAATCTAGTTCCGTGCTGGACTTGCCCACACAACGTTACAATTGCTTGTTTGTCTGTTCTCAGTTGTTTTGTGATATCAATGATGTCATACTATGCTTACCGTATTATAAACTTCGTCTCTTTATCCTTAGCCCTTAATACAATGTGAAGAAACAGACAATACATTAGCGATGGTACATGGTCATATGTTTGGAACCTGGTTTTATTATGTACTTCGCAATGAAATACAACTAATATTTTACATGGGTTCACCAGAATAAGTTCTGTATATGGACCAAAGCTATTTTTTTGGTTTTGCTACCTCCTTAATATCTTCTATTCTGGTACTACTAATGTAAAACCTCAACTTTTCAGCGAGCTATGGAAAAAATGGTGGAACCGCCACCTTCTAAAGGTGGCGAGGCAAATATAACCGCAATGTCAGCTCTTGCTGCAATGGGTCAGTACCTGTCCACTAACAGCGCCAAAAGCATGTTCCTGCGTAATACTGGGTTGGTTGTTAAGGCAATATCGTCCAAACTGCCTCATGCTCAAGATATGCAAGCTCAAAGCAATGTTGTATCTGCGCTCCAGACACAAGTCCATTCCCTAATAGAGACCCTTTGTGAAACAAGGAGAAACATTGCTCAATGTCGTCAAGATATGCATGGTTTTGAAACCAGACTATCAGACATTTGCTATGTTGTTCAGGAGCCTAGGGGAAATGAAGGCGAGGGTTGTGGTGCTCCATCAGACAATACAGCATGAAAACGTAACAGTCAGGTCAAATGAACTGAGCTTCTGAACTTCTGGTGGTGCATTTATCTGCTAGACTGTTAAGTTTTATGCCAACCTTCCTTTTGTTATATAGTTGTAATTTTTTTGGTGCGATACAAAATTTATTCTTAACGTGCAGCCACCGGCTGAAGAAAACAGCAAGCCATTTTTGTATAGTGTAGGGTGTTCCCTATATTTGCACTGGTGGCGATCTTTGATGCCGAGTGGATGTAATCTGTGCAATCGCCTTAATAGCCTAGCATTAGTTTCGGCCTTATTTATTTCCTAGTTTTCTTTTTCCCTGGTTTGCTAGTGGCTGCAACTACCATGGGCCATATACGGGTCGTAGGATCCATGGGTCTCCTACGGGTCGTCGATAAATGGGCCTGTAATCGGTGGGCCTCGGGCCGTCGGATAAATGGGTCTACATGGGCCGTAATCAGGCGTAATTGGTATCGGCCCAGCACGGTAATAGGCCGTAGGACAACAAAGGCTTAATTCTGTCACAGGCATAACAGGTCGTTAATGGGCCAGAATATAGGACGGGCTGGAAATGACGCAACGGGTTAACAGGCCAGAAACGGGCCGACTCTTGCCATGGGCCGAATTTGGCCCATTAGGGTAATAGGCCAGTAACGGGCCGACTCTTGCCATGGGCCGAATTTGGCCCATTAGGGGAACAGGCCAGTAACGGGCCGACTCTTGCCATGGGCCGAATTTGGCCCATTAGGGGAATAGGCCAGTAATGGGCCGGAAGTAATCGAGGGCCGAAAAGGAGCCCAAGGACATATGGGCCGTCAATAGGCCGAAAGCTAACACGGGCTGGAAACTGCCCATGTAAATCACGGGCCGTTAACGGGTATAAAGAAAATTACTGTTCATTATGGGCTAGAGTCACCGTGGGCCTGTAAAGGGCCGAAAGATACGAAGGCCTCATATGGGCCGAAAGACGTCGTGGGCCATACATGGGCCGAAAGTGAAATGGGTCGGTGTTATATTCGACGGCCCACGTGACGTTGTTGGGCCGATTTCTTTTAGGGCCTAACGGGCCGTGAGTTAACGGGCCATAAAATGGGCTATTTGTGAAGAGACCGTTAACAGGCTTTTCATGGGCCAGCCCGTTAACTTTTGACCAAGTCAAACGGGCCGGCTTTGTAAGCTAAATGGGCCAGTGGTGGGCCGTGGCACGTGTCGACATATCATAGGCGCCTATCTGACCCACTGACGAGCTGACACGTGTTTCATCCGGCGCGGAAATTTCCCATTGGTCGGGGCTGTTAACGGGTTATCGGATCCAAAACCCGACCCGATAGCTTAACGGCGTTACGTTACGGTGGATGCCATGTGTCGGTCACCCTTGACGAAAGCACTTCTGTGACGCGCAATTTATCGTCATGGAAGTGGACACTTCCGTGATGATAATTTTGGTAATGTCATGGAACACTTCTACGATAGCACAGGTATGACTATCTTGATTCTGTCATAAATTTGTCATGGATGTACATGCATGACAAAAAATGTGACCTATTGTGACAAACACGTATCATCACGGAAGTGTATTTTTTTGTAGTGTGAGCACTTGGAAAACTAGGGTGAAAAGGGCGATTGAAGTAGACCATGAAACCTACGACGAGATTGTTGCAGACAATCCAAAAATTACGATAGAGGACTTTGAAAAGTTCAAGGAGACTTGCAATGAAGAAGCTGCCAAGGCCAGGTCGGAGAGAGGGAAGCAGCTGCAGGCAAAGAACATGGGGAACCACCGCCTTGGAAGTCGTGGTTACACGGGAAAGAGGCCCCTGTGGGCTAAGGAGGACGCAGAACAAGAACGTCAGGGGATCCTCAGGGCCCGACTAGGAAATTCATGAGAATACTTTATCCTTTTACCACCTTACATATTAGCTTCTCATCAATGAAGTCTACTACATTCTAGTCGCATTCGTAAATAATTTGCGGTCCATTTTGCAGATAGAGCAACACAAGCCTGCGGCCGAAAGCGACTCGTCGACTCAGTCGTCGGCGAAGTACAAGTGGGACACTCCTTTCAACCGGGCCATGAACATAATGATGGGACACCCGCCCGGCTAGCGGCCGCAATATGGACGTGTGCACGGCGCCGGGGATGGCGCCACGTGGAAGTATTATTATAACGAGGACCCCGAGGCCAAAAGACAGAGAAAGAAGTTCAGTCAAGTGACTATCGACGAGAAGGTGGCGCGGACGATGGAGAAAGCAAAAGTTGAGACCAAAGCTGAGATAATCGTTGCCTGTAGAGATGATATGGTGGCTGCCTTTACAAGCTTGATTCCAACAGTGGTCACATGGGTGCAACAAAATCCAAACGCGCCACCAAGTGATTTTCCCATGCCCAGCTTCACCGGGAGAAACTCAATGAACACCTCATCCATACCCGTACCTAGTATGGCAACCGCACCCGCACCTCCTCCAGCACCTGCTCCTGCACCCAGCTCTCACAGCAGCCCTAGCTCCGTCTCTGGCTTGAATGTCGGGCCGTCGACATTGGCTGAGCTTGACGCCCTCATGGTAAATACGCGTCGCACCTTCATCAACTCAACTAATTAATTAATCTTCAGTTGCCGTTCTTTTTGGATCTCTGACGCCGAACGTATATGTCTTTGTAGGCCGACTCCACTCCGTGCACCCTCCTTTACCACATGAAGGGCGGATTGGTGGATGTGGGGAAGGGTACTATAGTCAAGCCTAAGGATCGTTTGTTTCACCGCCGGCAGATGCCTGATAACGCCTTAAGGGTCTCCGCAGCGAGTGTGAAAGTGGGCTACAAGGGTTTCCCTCGTCCGATACAAACCGATGGAGAGGATGACGAGACCCCCACGCATCTTGGACAATGCAAAAATTGGTCGATCCTGTGGCCGAAAAATCTTCTTCGTGTCGAGGTGGCCAGGAGCACACCAACGGGACCTCAGGAAGGTATGACCACAACACCACCTACACAAGTACAACCATCGTCCGTGCTGCTTGCTGAGATCGAGAGACATGAGGAAGGAGGGCCAACCGTCCCGACAGATGATGCCATCTGCCCCATGGAAGAGGATATGGATCATGACATGGAGGAGGCCAATGACCCTAACCAGTATTTCAATACTGCCTTTGACAATGAAGTAACAATGAGTTAACCATATGAATATGAGATGCATGTACCAGAGCTGGAACGTCCTCGAGGATGCAAGAAGTCTTTGTTCATGCAAACCTCGTAGGACACGCCTCCAGATGCCGGCTCCACCCAAGCTCAACTAATTAGCTAGAGTCATCCAATCTTGAGCCCGACAACACTTGGGTGGTGCTCAGGGAGGGTCTGACAGACCCACCAGCACCTGAGCCCACCAAGAAGAAGCAGAGGAAGAGACCTGCAGCGAGAAAATCCAATAAAGCTGGTGATGTTGGTTCTAGCAGCCAGCCGCCTTCGACCAAGGTTGACCGTGTACCGATGAAAAATGCGCCATTAATCCATGTCGCGGGAGAGCCAATGGTACCGGCGAATGCACTAGCTGCCATAGCAGGGGATCTCAGGAGACTCCATGACCATGTGCTTTCGACAGAGAGAAGCCTCCTCGCCTCGGATGATCGAAGATACCCACTTTATACGGTTCATGTGCCAAGCAGTTGCAAGATGTATGTCGACACATGCCCCGCGGACCTCTTCTTCCTGAGGTTTGATTACATCTTCCAGATGTTTCAAATGAGGACACTCGATTTTACGTTCGTCTGCCTGTATGCGCTGCACATGAACTACATCATCAGGAGAGAGCAAGTCACCGGTCTTGCGGTCACGGACCCATACTACATGCATGAGGGCTTCTTGTCAATCAACGACGCCAATCGTCAATATGCGAGTCAATACATCAAAGAATTCTTGGTCAGCAATAAGGACAAAGAAACGATTCTCCTACCTTATCATCCTAGGTAAGTCATCTGCGGATAGCACTATAACACATACATGCATTTCAATAGTTACTTTGCATGCATGGAGGCTAACTTGATCATGTATTTTGCGCAGCGGGGGCTGTCGTGCTATTCTCATCGTTCTTTACCCGCGTTACTCCTGTGCTTTATATTTGGACCCGTCAAAGAACATACAGAAGAAAGATTACACACACATAAAGTATGTTCTGGTTAGAGCTATGCTGGGCTTCAGCATGCGAGGTGGCTACATCCAATGCAAAAAAACAAATAAGGCCGGGCTTTGTTTCGGCCACAAGACTGACTTCTGCCGCATCCAACAACCGGCAAGAAGTGACAATGATGGATTCTACGTCATCCATCTAATGATGGAGTACAGAAGGGATGTGCAATCACTTTGCATGAAATCTTCATCCGATACCCATATCCCGAGATGGGCTGTGAGAACCCGGAATTAGCTTCCAGATCCTCCTGTGTATATTTGTCAACCCCAGGATCATTGTTGACAACACAGTGAAATGATATCATTGCACAATACATTAAAGTATTACAAGTAATATATATTGTCACAAGACATACCTTGCGAAATGTCTCATGACATTTATTACATTCAGAAAAACAGCGGAAAGTACAATGCGTAGCGACTCCATCTCAGCCACAGGCAGTCGATGTAGTCCACGTGACCTCACTTCTACAGATCGCCATAGTAGTCATAGTCATCATCTTCGTCTCCAGGTAACTCTATTGTCAACAAAATTATTGCCATGAGTACATTACGTACTCAACATGCCTCCCACGGGGAAGGACCTAATAGCTACATGTGGCTTCAAAGGAAGGCTGTATGGCTCATTTGCATAAAGCTAATTTTGTTTGACAAATAAAGCAGTTGCATAAAAGCAGTTTTTGATGAGAATGTGTTTTATCTCCAGAATAACTTTCATCAAAGTGAGGATCCTCGATCAACTAACACTCTTCATAGGTTCCAAGAATAGGGGTAAAGAGGGAATAAGCAAAACAGGTCCTGTTTGTCAAGAAAGATTCATGTGCTGTCCTTGACCGTGGACACAGCTATTCGAATAGTTTTACACTCTGCAGAGGTTGTACACTTTACCCCCACGACACAATCCCGACTTGTTGCCACTAGCCGTCGCTAGCATAGTACACCATGTGGTATACCGGCAGGGAGATTGTGACGAGGTCTTTGGACTAGATCCCCCAAAGATGTGACATGCCCACCGGGTTTGTCGCACGGAACTGAGAGTACGTCCTCAAACTGGTCCCCCCATCTGTGCCGAGGATAGTCCCCGCAGGGCAGCTATCCCATCTGCGGTACGGCAAAATCGACACCTAAGGCTGACTAGCTTACTTGACCAAGCCAGTGCCCATATAGCCTGTGGTTGTACTGTTATCACAATCTTCAAATCCAAGACTTATTAGGCCTTAAGCGGCACGGACGACTGATTGCCCCCTTCAACTCGGGAAGGGCAGCCAATCGCTCCTTCAATCCTTGATTCAGCTGTCGCCCGCGCCAGTATTCAGATTGTAAGTTTCACCCAGAGTAGAAGAGGATAGAGAAGGTCAACAAGGCCAACTTGCCTAGCTCAGCGAGCTCAAGAAATAAGTTTCAAGTGTTAATGACTAAAAGGACATTCAACAAAGCACCTATAGGGTAATAAGCATGGCTAAGCATTTCTACTCTACCAGAATACTATATAATTCTACTCGGGTGTCAAGTGAATAGGCGACAAGCGGATCAGGGTAATGTGTCAATCGACACACTAGCTACGAGAATTAAAATAGCATGCATATAGTAACCATAAAACACAATGCAATTTTGTAAACATAGGATAAGTATGATCAAAGAAGGAGGCATGCCTTCGTTGTTGAGTCCTTCTTCTGTAACCTGTTTCTGTCCATGTCCAACATCGTTGTCACTCCCTACTTGTCGTAACGATAGCAAAAGACAAACAATAACTACTAAAACAAAAGTAATCCAAATAACATCCAAAACAAATTAAGGGTGGATGGATAGCAAGATATTGATCATACGGAGATTCCAAAAGGAGATAACATGACTGGAATGTAAGTAGAGGACTCGATGAATTGACAGGGTTTAGTTGATGATGGATAATCAAGGCTTGCCAACAATACTAACGTTCTAATACGAACTATGGTACTAACCACTAGTAGTACCCACTACACATCACACCTAACTATATAACAAAAGCAATGGCATCAACACACATAAAAAGGAACTGTCCTATGCATTTAACTACACAATCACAACATGACATGCTCAAGGTAAAAGTTAACCACAAATAAATAATTAGACATAATCTAAATATTTATAATGGTCATTAATAGCATCCAAACATATACATCATCTATTATATTCAAAAGCAAGTAATCCATATGATCATCAAACCAACATTGTAAACCATACTAGTTAAGCAATCAAATACCATTCAACAACATGGATTTAGTTGATCTAGGTCTAGCCATAAAACATTACTAAAAGAAATAGGATCAAGTCTATTATATATCAAACCAATTCATTTGTAAAGGAATTAACAAGAAACTATACAACACATGGAACAAAAGGATGTACAACTATCCTAAACATGAGATGAACTATCACAACAAGTATAAAGCACTCATAAACTACGTGAGACAAGTCAATCATATAAGAGCAACACAAGTACAACTATAACACCTGGAACATCATAAAATATGAAAGATCACTTGCATGAACGGCATATAGATATAAAACAATGTAATAACTAGGTACTGTATAACGCTAAGTATGAATGATCATCACACAAGATGCCAAAGTATGATACTAATATAATACAACTCGCAACAATGAGATAACTTAGTTGATATCAACTAACATGAACATCAAGAATGGCAAGAGCACACAACCTTACATACTAGTTATCTCATATAAGCACATGGACATGTCATACTAAGCATTTAGGCAAGTTAGACAACCAGATCATGACATCAAGCAATGTACTATACTAGAATGAGTGAAAATGACATGCACTTCTATGTAGTCATCATACACCTGCAAATATATAAAAGGTACATAACTAAGCATCATACAACACACGGATTGGTATAGACACGCGTTATGCAATCAAGTTATACAATCGAATATCATGACATGGTATTGATAAGGCAAGAAATTCTTAAATAAAAGAATGTATGGTATCAACAAATCACTATGATATATCTACCAAGTAAACATTAACCAAATGTATGAACATAAGGTACAAACTACCAATGATATAACACATGGTAGGCATACAACCAAATATGCCTTCTACTTGAGTAAGTACTAACATGACATGTCAATCAACTAAGCATGCATAGCTACTATCCTAGGTAAATATAAAATGTTTGCTAATTACTAAGAAATAATAAACTGAACTCTATGTCACAACGAATAAATTCTATATAGAATGCAAATATGACAATGAGATAAAGCAACTATCCATGTAATACTAAACAATAAACATCTACAAAATCGCGTTAACAATTACTCAAAAGTTGCTACTAAAATAACACATAAAAGATGACATGTCACACAACTTAGCAAAGTGAGAAAGTGAGCTTGAACCACGCATGATGCGACAGATAATTAAAATGCTAATAGAGTGCCTACAACAAGTAATTCATCATAACCATGGCTATGTTCTAAGTTAACATGCCAATTCAAGACAACTACTATAAAGAAACTAAACAACAAAATAATAGATTGTCGTACCACTATCATAGGCATGACATGATTTTGAATATATAAAACACACATGCTACATGGATGTAAATGAATATAGAAAATATATCTAAGATATCTTCATGCTAAACAAAAGGAAATAATCGAAACATGAAATATTCCATTATTCGATACATAAAGCAAAGTTTAGAATAATTCCACATAAATATAAGCATGTCAAGCGTTCACCAAATATTGTACGCTCGCAAACAATAAGTATCAAATATAACCAAAATAATGATAATAAGATTACACTAATAATGCTCCAATCTAATTAAAATAATAACACGTGCCAATCATGTATTAGGGATGATAACTAATGCACCAATCAACTCCTACACAAGGTAATAACTCGAAGGAACTAATACAAAGGCATATCATACTTTTAGATGATGCACAAAGTTATCTACACAAAATGCTACAAAAAACTAAAACGCACCTTCAAATCAATCAAGTAAAACATTTGATACTCCTAGGCATAACGAGAGACATATAAATAACATACCAATAGAAAAGTTTTACCAACACAAAACCTATTTGGATTCCATACAAAAAGAACGACTAAGATTATATCTCTTCTACCGATCACAAGATACAACCCACAAATCTAACCCCATCACTGGATGTCTACGGTCATACGGAGAATTTTATCTATTGGGCTCAAAGTCATATGATGAACAAAACTAAAGAATTATGCCATCGAATCGAATTCAGTTTTGGACACACGCGGCCAACGGCAGAGATAGGTCGAATCATGATGTCTACAGGATACACTAGGTGATGAAAAGTACGCATGCAAAAGTAATTTGATAGAGGCTCACCGAGTTTGATGGAACAGTGCAACGAACTTGATGAACAGTGTACGCGGACATGCAGAATTCTTCGTGTGTGCTTGACGGATCGCGTTCATTCTTCCCTGAATGGAACCATGGTGTGCAGGGGAACCTTCTGGCGCAAGGGCATGGATGGAGATGGTCCGAGTCACCGGGAACGAGCGCCGGCATCCATGGAGCAACAACAGTTCGGAGAGAGTTTTGGAGAGATTGTGGAAGGGAGAAGGGAGGAGTTGATATGGGGCACACATATATATACTCACGGATTTGAGAACGCTTGAGAGAATCAGGAGTGCTAGTGCCTGTACGTTTCAGCTTCGTGTGCTCATGTACGTTCAAGTGTGGGTGGAGCCGTGAGGAAGGATAAGCGCTTGGGTTGGCGTTGGAAGATGGAAGGTGGAGAGAAATAAGGAAGGAAAGAGGAATTAAAGGAGGATGCATGAGTTTCCTATGTACATGTAGGCGGTTGTTTGTCTTCTGTAGATTGAAACGTACGGAGGGAGCGAAGAGGAGGCGCTGGCTTGGCTGGGTATTGGCCCAATTTGGCTTTGGTCCAAGTGGGAGAGAAAGAAGAAAGAAAAAGTTGGCTGTTGGCCCATTCGGGTGTGAGAAAAATATAGGTGGGCTTAACACAGGGAAGAGAGAGGAAAGAAATACTGTCCACGGAAATTTGGTACAGAGTTTGAGAGAGGGAAACAAATTGATTTTCCTAAGAGGAAAATCTAGTAATGAAAAAGAAGCTCAAACAAAATATCACGAACTTAGAAATTGAAAAAAGTGCACACGCATAATTAAATATAAGCAAGACGAGAAATAAAACACAGCTAAAAGAAATGAAGAAACCTCAAATTTAATTTAAGTTGGCATTGGCTCCTCCAAATTTATAAAACTCAATTTAAGCTTGTTAACAAATAAAACAGAACAAAATTTTATCACCCTGATTTTTGGAAAAAAAATTCTTAAACATTCCAAGAAGCGGGATGTTACAAATCTACCCCCCTTAAAAGGAATCTCGTCCACGAGATTCGGGCTGACTAAAGAGAATGGGTTTGGGTAAGCTTCTTCTTCGACAGAGTTCTTCTAGGAAACTTGTGGAATCAGTTCTCATTCTGATCTTGGTGATAGGTGGTTTTGGGTCTTCATTGGAGATACTTCTCTTGTCATAATTCTTCTAGGTTTCAAAACTTGTAAAACAATCCTTTGATCTTGGCGATGGTAATCTGATAGCTTCTGTAACTGGTTGAACATTCTTCAGTCTTGTCCTTCTTCTATTGGTGAAGCTTTGGTCCGGCTGGACTAATTGATCCTTCAAGTTTGAACATTATGGTAGGTGTAGTGAAGGTCTTCAATCTTTGTCTTCCTGGTGAATGAAGGTCTTCAAATCTTCAATCTTGACACAATCATTGTCTACTACCCCCCTTAAAAGAGATTTTCCATAGGGTTCACTTTCATAATAGATCTCCAAGTGGGTTGTTGAAACTTCGTTCATTTCAAGGTGTCCTCCAGGGTTTATAGAGAAGAGGGAAAGAGTTTAAGAGGAGTAAAAGAATCCTACATAAGGAGGAGATACCCTAGAAGATAAACAAAAGATAACACCAAGATAATCATTAAGCTATCCAAATAAAACTCAAAAGCAACTCTTTTTGGCAAATAGGGTTTTAGTATGACTGCATAGAAAAACGCCAGAAGAAAAATATGCAGATGATACTCACAAAAAAATGTTTTGCGTCTACTAGTTAAGAGTCCTACCACTACATGGGTATTAACCAACCTAATCCTATATGGCTGGTCACAATAAATCTTGGGGCAAATCTTCAACGTTGAAAAACAGACCATGATTGATGGTTGTTGACTTCTTAAGTTCTCGTGTTGTCTTCTCTTGGAAAAATGTTGCTACTCAGAGCTTCAGGGTTGAAGTTATCTTGAAATTCTTGGCACATCATGTGAAGCTTCTGACTTTTTGACACCAAGGGCAAGGGAAAGGGTTTCACATACTATAAAGAAGATGGTAGAGAAGTAGTGTTTAAAATTCAATTGAATTAGATGAGATGACAAAAGCAATAGTGAAGGAGAAGAGTACGAGAATGATCCTTTTGAAAATAGTTTTTCTTATAACAATAGTCCCTAAGGCTTTCCATTTCTAACTAAGGTCACGCGACTAGGTCGACATCGGCTCTGATACCACTTCTGTAAGAACCCAGAATTAGCTTCCAGATCCTCCTGTGTATATTTGTCAACCCCAGGATCATTGTTGACAACACAGTGAAATGATATCATTGCGCAATACATTAAAGTATTACAAGTAATATATATTGTCACAAGACATACCTAGCGAAATGTTTCATGGCATTTATTACATTCAGAAAAACAGTGGAAAGTACAATGCGTAGCGACTCCATCTCAGCCATAGGCAGTCGATGTAGTCCACGTGACATCACTTATACAAATCGCCATAGTAGTCGTAGTCATCATCTTCGTCTCCAGGTAACTCTGTTGTCAACAAAATTATTGCCATGAGTACATTACGTACTCAACATGCCTCCCACGGGGAAGGACCTAATAGCTACATGTGGCTTCAAAGCAAGGTTGTATGGCTCATTTGCATAAAGCTAATTTTGTTTGACAAATAAAGCAGTTGCATAAAAGCAGTTTTTGATGAGAATGTGTTTTATCTCCAGAATAACTTTCATCAAAGTGAGGATCCTCGATCAACTCACACTCTTCATAGGTTCCAAGAATAGGGGTAAAGTGGGAATAAGCAAAACAGGTCCTGTTTGTCAAGAAAGATTCATGTGATGTCCTTGACCGTGGACACGGCTATTCGAATAGTTTTACACTCTGCAGAGGTTGTACACTTTACCCCCACGACACAATCCCGACTTGTTGCCACTAGCCATCGCTAGCGTAGTACACCATCTGGTATACCGGCAGGGAGATTGTGATGAGGTCTTTGGACAAGATCCCCCAAAGATGTGACATGCCCACCGGGTCTGGCGCACGGAACTGAGAGTACGTCCTCAAACCGGTCCCCCCATCTGTGCCGAGGATACTCCCCGCAGGGCAGCTATCCCATCTGCGGTACAGCGACATCGACACCTAAGGCTGACTAGCTTACTTGACCAAGCCAGTGCCCATATAGCATGTGGTTGTACTGTTATTACAATCTTCAAATCCAAGACTTATTAGGCCTTAAGCGGCACGGACGACTGATTGCCCCCTTCAACTCGTGAAGGGCAGCCAATCACTCCTTCAATCCTTGATTCAGCTGTCGCCCGCGCCAGTATTCAGATGGTAAGTTTCACCCAGAGTAGAAGAGGATAGAGAAGGTCAACAAGGCCAACTTGCCTAGCTCAGCGAGCTCAAGAAATAAGTTTCAAGTGTCAATGACTAAAAGGACATTCAACAAAGCACCTATAGGGTAATAAGCATGGCTAAGCATTTCTACTCTACCAGAATACTATATAATTCTACTTGGGTGTCAAGTGAATAGGCGACAAGCGGATCAGGGTAATGTGTCAATAGACACACTAGCTACGAGAATTAAAATAACATGCATATAGTAACCATAAAACACAATGCAATTTTGTAAACATAGGATAAGTATGATCAAAGAAGGAGGCATGCCTTCGTTGTTGAGTCCTTCTTCGGTAACCTGTTTCTGTCCATGTACAACATCGTCGTCACCCCCTACTCGTCGTAACGATAGCAAAAGACAAACACTAACTACTAAAAAAAGTAATCCAAATAACATCCAAAACAAATTAAGGGTGGATGGATAGCAAGATATTGATCAGATGGAGATTCCAAAAGGAGATAACATGACTGGAATGTAAGTAGAGGACTCGATGAATTGACAGGGTTTAGTTGATGATGGATAATCAAGGGTTGCCAACAATACTAACGTTCTAATACGAACTATGATACTAACCACTAGTAGTACCCACTACACATCACACCTAACTATATAACAAAAGCAATGGCATCAACACACATAAAAAGGAACTGTCCTATGCATTTAACTACGCAATCACAACATGACATGCTCAAGGTAAAAGTTAACCACAAATAAATAATTAGACATAATCTAAATATTTATAATGGTCATCAATAGCATCCAAACATATACATCATCTATTATATTCAAAAACAAGTATAAAGCACTCATAATACTATGTGAGACAAGTCAATCATATACGAGCAACACAAGTACAACTATAACACCTGGAACATCATAAAATATGAAAGATCACTTGCATGAATGGCATCTAGATATACAACAATGTAATAGCTAGGTACTATATAACGCTAAGTTTGAATGATCATCACACAAGATGCCAAAGTATGATACTAACATAATACAACTCTCAACAATGAGATAACTTAGTTGATATCAACTAACATGAACATCAAGAATGGCAAGAGCACACAACCTTACATACTAGTTATCTCATATAAGCACATGGACATAGTTATGTCCTATAAGCACATGGACATGTCATACTAAGCATTTAGGCAAGTTAGACAACCAGATCATGACATCAAGCAATGTACTATACTAGAATGAGTGAAAATGACATGCACTTCTATGTAGTCATCATACACCTGCAAATATATAAAAGGTACACAACTAAGCATCATACAACACACGGATTGGTATAGACACGCGTTATGCAATCAAGTTATACAATCGAATATCATGACATGGTATTGATAAGGCAAGAAATTCTTAAATAAAAGAATGTATGGTATCAACAAATCACTATGATATATCTACCAAGTAAACGTTAACCAAATGTATGAACATAAGGTACAAACTACCAATGATATAACACATGGTAGGCATACAACCAAATATGCCTTCTACTTGAATAAGTACTAACATGACATGTCAATCAACTAAGAATGCATAGCTACTATCCTAGGTAAATATAACACGTTTGCTAATTACTAAGAAATAATAAACTGAACTCTATGTCACAACGAATAAATTCTATATAGAATGCAAATATGACAATGAGATAAAGCAACTATCCATGCAATACTAAACAATAAACATCTACAAAATCGCGTTAACAATTATTCAAAAGTTGCTACTAAAATAACACATAAAACATGACATGTCACACAACTTAGCAAAGTGAGAAAGTGAGCTTGAACCACACATGATGCGACAGATAATTAAAATGCTAATAGAGTGCCTACAACAAGTAATTCATCATAACCATGGCTATGTTCTAAGTTAACATGCCAATTCAAGACAACTACTATAAAGAAACTAAACAACAAAATAATAGATTGTCGTACCACTATCATAGGCATGACATGATTTTGAATATATAAAACACACATGCTACATGGATGTAAATGAATATAGAAAATATATCTAAGATATATTCATGCTAAACAAAAGGAAATAATCGAAACATGAAATATTCCATTATTCGATACATAAAGCAAAGTTTAGAATAATTCCACATAAATATAAGCATGTTAAGCGTTCACCAAATATTGTACGCTCGCAAACAATAAGTATCAAATATAACCAAAATAATGATAATAAGATTACACTAATAATGCTCCAATCTAATTAAAATAATAACACGTGCCAATCATGTATGAGGGATGATAACTAATGCACCAATCAACTCCTACACAAGGTAATAACTCGAAGGAACTAATACAAAGGCATATCATACTTTTAGATGATGCACAAAGTTATCTACACGAAATGCTACAAAAAAATAAAACGCACCTTCAAATCAATCAAGTAAAACATTTGATACTCCTAGGCATAACGAGAGACATATAAATAACATACCAATAGAAAAGTTTTACCAACACAAAACCTATTTGGATTCCATACAAAAAGAACGACTAAGATTATATCTCTTCTACCGATCACAAGATAGAACCCACAATCTAACCCCATCACTGGATTTCTATGGTCATATGGAGAATTTTATCTATTGGGCTCAAAGTCATATGATGAACAAAACTAAAGAATTATGCCATCAAATCGAATTCAGTTTTGGACATACGCGGCCAACGGCAGAGATAGGTCGAATCATGATGTCTACGGGATACACTAGGTGATGACAAGTACGCATGCAAAAGGAATTTGATAGAGGCTCACCGAGTTTGATGGAACAGTGCGACGAACTTGATGAACAGTGTACGCGGACATGCAAAATTCTTCGTGTGTGCTTGACGGATCGCGTTCATTCTTCCCTGAATGGAACCATGGTGTGCAGGGGATCCTTCTGGCGCAAGGGCATGGATGGAGATGGTCCGAGTCACCGGGAACGAGCGCCGGCATCCATGGAGCAGCAGCAGTTCGGAGAGAGTTTTGGAGAGATTGTGGAAGGGAGAAGGGAGGAGTTGATATGGGTCTGCAAGAGGAGCAGGGGGCACACATATATATACTCACGGATTTGAGAACGCTTGAGAGAATCAGGAGTGCTAGTGCCTGTACGGTTTCAGCTTCGTGTGCTCATGTACGTTCAAGTGTGGGTGGAGCCGTGAGGAAGGAGAAGTGCTTGGGTTGGCATTGGAAGATGGAAGGTGGAGAGAAATATGGAAGGAAAGAGGAATTAAAGGAGGATGCAAGAGTTTCCTATGTACATGTAGGCGGTTGTTTGTCTTCTGTAGATTGAAACATACGGAGGGAGCGAAGAGGAGGCGCTGGCTTGGCTGGGTATTGGCCCAATTTGGCTTTGGTCCAAGTGGGAGAGAAAGAAGAAAGAAAAAGTTGGCTGTTGGCCCATTCGGGTGTGAGAAAAATATAGGTGGGCTTAACACAGGGAAGAGAGAGGAAAGAAATACTGTCCACGGAAATTTGGTACAAAGTTTGAGAGAGGGAAACAAATTGATTTTCCTAAGAGGAAAATCTAGTAATGAAAAAGAAGCTCAAACAAAATATCACGAACTTAGAAATCGAAAAAAGTGCACACACGCATAATTAAATATAAACAAGACGAGAAATAAAACACAACTAAAAGAAATGAAGAAACCTCAAATTTAATTTAAGTTGGCATTGGCTCCTCCAAATTTATAAAACTCAATTTAAGCTTGTTAACAAATAAAACAGAACGAAATTTTCTCGCCCTGATTTTTGGAAAACTTTTTCTTAAACATTCCGAGAAGCGGGATGTTACATGGGCCGAAGCCTTTGGAGCCGTGCCTGATAATCAACTTCGAAATGATTTCTACCAGATCCAGCAGGAAATTGCGTCCATCATCATGAAAGATGTCCTCGAAGAGAATGGGATGTTCTACGGCGGCCCAATATCGCGAGCTGACGTCCGAACCCGCATTGCCCTACAACGTCAGGACATGACGCCTTTCACTAAGTTTGGGTGCACCCTTCCGGATATGGACAGATGGGAAGTGCACTACTTAAAAATAATGTGTCTATTTAGTTACTTGTTACTTTCTGTATGATGAAACTTGGAATCTCTCGGTATGACGAAACTATTAGATGTATGGTGCCGCGCTCTAGTTAATTACTTTCGGTGCGATGAAATTTGTTAACTATGTTTACTATATATGTTGCTTCTATTTCATAACTGTTTCGCTGATATATATATATATATATATATATATATATATATATATATATATATATATATATATATATATATATATATGTGTGTGTGTGTGTGTGTGTGTGTGTGTGTGTGTGTGTGTGTGCATCTCTGACAGGTATATAGATCAACGATGGCGAGGAATTGGTATGCCGTGTATGTAGGGCATGTTCCGGGTGTGTATGATGAGTGGCCAGAGTGTCAGGCACAAGCCTCTGGCTTCTCCGGCGGAAGCCAGAAAGGGTTTGATAGCAGAGCGGAAGCCGAAGCTAGTTACTTGAGATTCATAGCACAACAGGGGATTCGGAACCAGTGCCGCTACAAAAACTACTACATAATACCGTTTTTGATCATCGTGATCGCTCTTATGTCGTATGTCATAGTTTAGGTAGGTGATGAAACATGTGTCTACGGTGACAATGTAAGAGACATGTGACCATTAAATTGTATCGCTATTTTGAGATGATGATGAGATTGACATCATTTGTGTTGAGACTATGTTGATATGATGAGACTATGTAGTACCACTTCGATGATGATGATGAGACATTCCTTTTTCATATAGTTTCAGTGTATGTGTATGTTGTAATTGTATAAAACCTATAAAAATACGAATACATCAACATAAAAAAAAGAAAATACTAGCAATAGCGTGGGGTATTGGAGTAGTAGTAGCGCAGCCTTACCAGTAGCGTTGCTTGTAGGGGCACGCTACTAGTATTAGCAGTAGCGATGGACAGAGGTGCGCTACTGCTAGATATAGATAGCAGTAGCGTTGGTTCAAACAAGCGCTACTGCTACAAAATAGCTGTAGCGCTGTAGCAGTAGCGCGCCTGCATGTGCTACTAATAGCCAAAAAACCAGCGCTACTGGTAAGGGTTTTCCTAGTAGTGAGAGATCCGAGCAGGTCACTTAGTGAGTTGCCAAGTCAGGGCGGTCACTAGTGAGTCGCCAAGTCTGGTCGGGTCATATTTCCGGCTGGGTCATACCGTAGGGTATATCCCCGACATTAGCCCCTAGTTTAATTTGGATTTATCCATGTTAAACTGATCCTGCAAAATAAATACAAGAACAAATTTGACAGGCTGTGCTCCGGGTTAAAAAATTCTTTGTAAGCCGACACCTGATCATCCTTAAGTCCTTGTCATTTCCTTCTTCTAGAAAGTCCAGGTCAATAGATCAGCTTCATAATCAATTTGCTGACATTGGCTTCTCACAGAAATATTATGAAGAATAATTCATTTGATTCAGCTCCCAATGCTTAGCAAAAAATATTGGTCTTGAAATACTTATCTGATTTTCAGCCGGCTTGAAGATGTAGATCTTGACAATGTATGATTACCAAAATCGTCGGGTTATAAATAGATGATGCCGAGTCATAATTGTTGCCGACGCCGGGTCATAATTGTTGCAGGCTCTAGGTCAATCTGGTTTGCTCAAAACTGAGGATTTAAAGATTTTTCTCCCTTATATCCATATTACCTGTAGCCCCCAAGTCTTGAGCAGAACAAAGTGATGACTTAAGACTTGCTTCAATATAAATATTAGCACCTTGAAGAAATCCATGTTGTTCATCTTAGTCACTAGTAAAAACTGAATATTCCATATATATAGCCCCCAAGTGTTGGTTTGTCATGCTTGCAGCAACCTGGAACTTGTAATTGCCTTATGCTCATAAAAACTTCAACCAGTGTAGCCCCCAAGGGTCGGGTCATTATTCAATAATGAGCTGGGACTTTGTAGATATGATCATGTAAACTTGAACGGCAACGTGTAGCCCCCAAGGGCCGGCTCAGTAATATAATACTGAGCTAGGACTTTATATATACTTAATTTGAAAATAACAGCATATGATGTGTCCTTCATCGTAGGGGTTGAACCCACGTCCACAAGGTTAAGAGCCTTCTGCTTTACCAACTGAGCAACAGACCCTTAAAATAATGGATTTTAATTGTGTACCTTGAATTTTTAGCATGAGCAAGTAGTAACCCCCAAGGGCCGGCTCATTACGATGTGATGAGTCGGGTCTTCAATAGGGCAAGTAAAAAATGACTTTGCATTAGCCCCCATGTGCCATGGTGCATGCTGGCAGTGACATGGGACTTGCATATTTTATGTAATCATGATTTGAATAATGTAGCCCCCAAATGCCGGGTCGTAAGCCTGCAGCGACTCGGGACTATTCCTTCCATTGTAAATAAAATCATATCCATTAATAAAGAAATAATAGCCATTGCGCTGAAGCAACTTTCAAAACCTCAATCATAATACTGGTTATTGATAACCATAATTAAATCCAGCCATGTTGGCTATTCAAGATTTGAATAATATAACCCGGTTTGAAAATCGGTTCCTGCACACAAATAAATCACAAGTGCCCTGGCGGTTTACCGTGGGGCGGGTCATGATGCCCAGTATAAGTCCCCATAGAAGTCCAGAATCAGGGTAGGGGGTAATATCCCAAATATCAGACATAATCAGGGCTGCTTGGCCCGACTTGTAAAAAACCATATGGTGAGAAAAAGAGGCAATATAAATCCAAAACAAAATAAAAACTCCAATGAAAAAACACGAGGCTTTTGCAGGCCGCCAAGCCAAAGTTTCTTCTCCAATGAAACTAGCCTGATGGCCACTGGAAGGTACACGCTTTCCGTGAGCCGGCTCTCACATGACCCAATCGACATTTGAACCTAGATAATTTTAGGTCTTATTTGAAGATAGACTTATCAGGAGTACGAGGGGTCGGAGCAGCATCGTGCATCACAGGCCAATTTATCCAAGTTCCAAGGAAGGCGGCTTATGAGCCAGGATCTATCCTGACTATCTGTAAGCCGTGCTCTCACATGACAAACCGGCATTTTAACTTTAACAACCTCAGGATCTTTGGTGAATACACCGTAAAAGATTGATTGTTAAGAGTTCAGCGGGTCAATCAGGATTACCTGATGAAGAAGCGGCTGGTATACAGGTAGGATGACCCAGAAGGGTTACGTCCTCTTTGGTGAATACACTGATAACCCACAAGTATAGGGGATCACAACAGTTTTCGATAAGTAAGAGTGTCGAACCCAACGAGGAGCTAAAGGAAGAACAAATATTCCCTCAAGTTCTATCGACCATTGATACAACTCTACACACGCTTGACGTTCGCTTTACCTAGAACAAGTATGAAACTAGAAGTGCTTTGTAGGTGTTGTTGGATAGGTTTGCAAGATAATAAAGATTACGTAAATAAAAAGTAGGGTCTGTTTAGATAAAGACACAACTAAGTTAGGTTTAGTAGAGAGCTTGTTGTTACGAGAAAGTTATTTGTCCCTAGGCAATCGATAACTAGACTGGTAATCATTATTGCAATTTTATTTGAGGGAGAGGCATAAGATAACATACTTTCTCTACTTGGATCATATGCACTTATGATTGGAACTCTAGCAAGCATACGCAACTACTAAAGATCATTAAGGTAAAACCGGAAGAGAAGGGGAGAGGGGGGCCCTTCGTCTTCTTCTTCCTTTACCTCCTCCCTAGATGGGAGAAGGGTTTCCCCTCTGGTCCTTGGCCTCCATGGCGTGGGAGGGGCGAGAGCCCCTCCGAAATTGGATCTGTCTCTCTGTCTCTCTCTGTTTCTGCGTTCCCAGATTCTTCCCTTTCATCGTTTCTTATATTCCCAAAGATCCGTAACTCCTATTGGGCTGAAATTTTTAACACGATATCTATCCGGGTATTAGCTTTCTTGCAGCGGAAGAAGGGCATCAACCGCCTTACGGGGTGGCCACGAGGGTCAAGGGCGCGCCTAGGGGGTGGGGCGCGCCCCCTACCTCCTGCCTCCCTCGGGCACCGTCTTGCGTGGATTTTTCTTCCCAAAAATCATATATATTCCAAAAAAATCTCCGTCAGTTTTTATCCCGTTTGGACTCCGTTTGATATGGATATTCTGCGAAACAAAAAACATGCAACAAACCGGAACTGGCACTGGGCACTGGATCAATATGTTAGTCCCAAAAATAGTATAAAAAGTTGCCAAAAGTATATGAAAGTTGTAGAATATTGGCATGGAACAATCAAAAATTATAGATATGACGGAGACGTATGAGCATCCCCAAGCTTAATTCCTGCTTGTCCTCTAGTAGGTAAATGATAAAAAGGATAATTTTTGATGTGGAATGCTACCTAGCATAATCTTGATCACATATCTAATCATGGCATGAATATTAAGATACGAGTGATTCAAAGCAATAGTCTATCATTTGACATAAAAACAATAATACTTCAAGCCTACTAATAAAGCAATCATGTCTTTTCAAAATAACATGGCCAAAGAAAGTTATCCCTACAAAATCATATGGTCTGACTATGCTTCATCTTCACCACACAAAATATTTACATCATGCACAACCCCGATTGCAAGCCAAGCAATTGTTTCATACTTTTGACGTTCTCAAACCTTTTCAAATTTCATGCAATACATGAGCGTGAGCCATGGACATAGCACTGTAGGTGGAATAGAATGGTGGTTGTGGAGAAGACAAAAAGGAGAAGATAGTCTCACATCAACTAGGCGTGTCAACGGGCTATGGAGATGCCCATCAATAGATATCAATGTGAGTGAGTAGGGATTGCCATGCAACAGATGCACTAGAGCTATAAGTGTATGAAAGCTCCAAGTGAAACTAAGTGGGTGTGCATCCAACTTGCTTGCTCATGAAGACCTCAGGCATTTGAGGAAGCCCATCATCAGAATATACAAGCCAAGTTCTATAATGAAAATTCCCACTAGTATATGAAAGTGATAACTCAAGAGACTCTTTATATGAAGAACATGGTGCTACTCTGAAGCACAAGTGTGGTAAAAGGATAGTAACATTGCCCCTTCTCTCTTTTTCTCTCTTTTTTGTTTTTTTGTTTTTTTGGTGGGCTTCTTTGGCCTCTTATTTTTATTTGGGCTTCTTTGGCCTCTTTTATTTATTTTTAAAGTCCGGAGTCTCATCCCGACTTGTGGGAGAATCATAGTCTCTACCATCCTTTCCTCATTGGGGCAATGCTCTAATAATGATGATCATCACACTTTTATTTACTTACAACTCAATATTACAACTCGGTATCTAGAACAAATATATGACTCTATATGAATGCCTCCGGCGGTGTACCGGGATGAGCAATGATCTAGCGTAGCAATGACATCAAAAAACGGACAAGCCATGAAAACATCATGCTAGCTATCTTACGATCATGCAAAGTAATATGACAATGAATGCTCAAGTCATGTATATGATGATGATGGAAGTTGCATGACAATATATCTCGGAATGGCTATGGAAATGCCATGATAGGTAGGTATGGTGGCTGTTTTGAGGAAGGTATATGGTGGGTTTAAGGTACCGGTGAAAGTTGTGCGATACTAGAGAGGCTAGCAATGATGGAAGGGTGAGAGTGCGTATAATCCATGGACTCAACATTAGTCATAAAGAACTCACATACTTATTGCAAAAGTCTATTAGCTATCGAAACAAAGTACTATGTGCATGCTCCTAGGGGGATAGATTGGTAGGAAAAGACCATCGCTCGTCCTCGACCGCCACTCATAAGGAAGACAATCAATAAATAAATCATGCTCCGACTTCATCACATAACGATTCACCATACGTGCATGCTACGGGAATCACAAACCTCAACACAAGTATTTCTACTAATCCACAACTACCCACTAGCATGACTCTAATATCACCATCTTTATATCGCAAAACTATTGCAAGGAATCAAACATATCATATTCAGTGATCTAGAAGTTTTATGTAGGATTTTATGACTAACCATGTGAATGACCAGTTCCTGTCATCTCTCTAAATAGATATAAGTGAAGCAATAGAGTTTAAATCTTTCTACAAAAGATATGCCCACGCTCTAACAAATATAAGTGAAGTAAAAGAGCATTCTACATATGGCGGTTTTCTATGTAAAGAGAAACAAGCAATCCAAACTTCAAATGATATAAGTGAAGCACATGAAGCATTCTATAAAGCCATACTCAAAAGATATAAGTGAAGTGCATAGAGCATTCTATAAATAAACCAAGGAATATCTCATACCATCATGGTGCATAAAAGAAAAGTGAAAACTAAATGCAAAAGACGCTCCAAGATTGCACATATCGCATGAACGAAAAGAATCCGAAAACATACCGATACTTGTTGAAGAAAGAGGGGATGCCTTCCGGGGCATCCCCAAGATTAGACGCTTGAGTATCCTTGAATATTTACTTGGGGTGCCTCGGGCATCCCCAATCTTGAGCTCTTGCCTCTCTTCCTTCTTCTCACATCGAGACCTTCTCGATCATCGAACACTTCATCCACACAAAACTTCAACAGAAAACTCAGTAAGATCCGTCAGTATAATAAAGCAAACCATTACTCTAAGTACTATTGCAAACCAATTCATATTTTGTTTTTGCATTGTGTCTACTGTAATATAACTTTTTCATGGCTTAATCCACTGATATGAATCGATAGTTTCATCAAAACAAGCAAACTATGCATCAAAAACAGAATCTGTCTAAAACAGAACAGTCTGTAATAATCTGAACATTCACCATACTTCTGATACTTGAAAAATTCTACCAAAATTAGGAAAAATAAACAATTTGTATAGAAAGATAGTTCAAAAAGAATCAGAACCATTTGACGTTCCAGTAAAAAACTTAAAATCGTGCACTACAGCCAAAGTTTATGTCCTGCATCGTACAAACCAACAAGCATTGTAAACATCCTAAAGGCAAACCTTAGCACATTATTTTTATAATATAATGGAGTTGTACAAGGGGATAATTATTTTTGTTGAAAAGTTTCTGTAATCAAGATTCACAAAGTTTCTGTGAGCATGAACAAGGTTCAAGGCTAGCTCCCACTTCAACAATGCTTGTCTTTCTCACTTTCGCTTTCCTTTTTGAAAAAGTTTTAGGTTCCCCTCTTTATTTTTATTGTTTTTAAACTATATAAAAGCACTCAATAGAAATAAATGACTCTCTAAAACTTCCGGGTTGTCTCCTTGGCAGCGCTTTCTTTAAAGTCATTAAGCTAGGCATATAGTGCTCAAGTAGTGAATCCACCCGGATCCCAAGGTATATCAAAGCCAATTTTAATTAGCAATGATTTGTAGTTTAGTAGTGAGCACAAAGCAACATATATCATGTAATGAAGAAGTCTAACTCTCTTCCTATGCATTGGCATGTCATAAAAGAACAATTCATGCACACATAGTTAAGGCCAATGCATAGTATAAACAGTTTCTTGCAATTTTATCGTGTTGGAAACATAGAGAGGTGGAGATATAGTTCCTATATCATAATAATTGCAAGTAGGAGCAGCAAGAACATGCATATTATATCTATAAAAATCATCATGTGCAACAGTAAAAGGCAACCCATCAATATAATCCTTAATAAGCACAAACTTCTCCGATATATTGTAGTTTGGAGAATTCAAAAAGATAAAAGGACTATCATGTGTGGGTGCAATAGCAACAATTTCATGTTTAACATAAGGAACTATAGCAAGTTCATCTCCATAAGCATCATTCATATTGGCATCATGGCCACAAGCATAGCAAGCATCGTCAAAAAAGGATATTTCAAGAGAATCAACGGGATCATAACAATCATCATAGCAATCATCCTTCGGTAAGAATGAAGGGAAATTAAACAATGTATGAGTGGAAGAGTTACTCTCATTAGAAGGTGGGCATGGGTGATCAATCCGCTCTTCCTCCTTTTGTTCTTTGCTCTCCTCCTCATCCTTTTCATCCAATGAGCTCACAGTTTTGTCAATTTCTTCTTCCATAGATTCCTGCAAAACATTAGTCTCTTCTGGGACAGTGGAGACTTTCTCAATAAACGCATCAATATCGGAATTGTATTCATAATTCTCATAACAATATTTAAGGATAGCTAAATTTGCAGGTCTGTAGACAGCATCATAAAGATTTTCATATTCTTTGAACATAGATTGAATTTCATAAGCACCCATAAAAGCAACAAATTCTTCTATTTGTTCCACATCATAGTAATCATATATACCATTAGCATAAGAAGCAAAGGTTTTATTATCATTAAATTCACATGAAAAGGGAAGGTGTGGAGCCTTCATCCTAGAGCAACAAGTATAATCATATCTCAAGCATAGTTGCCTAGCATACCAATACAACATACAAATTTGATCCCATAATAGTTTCCCTTTTTGAGTCAAGCGATAATCCCTAAAGTATTCACGTTGATCCAACGTGTCTCCCATTACCAAATTGAACGGGGTTTTCTCTGGATTATCAAAGTAGTACATAATATCTGTCACATAACGAGCATCGAGGGTTTTAGGAGGTTCCTCATCTCCATGAGCAGCAAGTACACCTAATTTTTTTGGTATTTCGTGTTCCATATCCATAATAAAGATAAGGAACAACTAAGAACAGAAAATAAAAATTACTTAGTGATAAAGCAAACAAGCACACACGAGAATATTCACCCCACGCAAACGCCCGCCAGAAAAAGGTCTTGATAACCCACAAGTATAGGGGATCGCAACAGTTTTCGATAAGTAAGAGTGTCGAACCCAACGAGGAGCTAAAGGTAGAACAAATATTCCCTCAAGTTCTATCGACCACCGATACATCTCTACGCACGCTTGACGTTCGCTTTACCTAGAACAAGTATGAAACTAGAAGTGCTTTGTAGGTGTTGTTGCATAGGTTTGCAAGATAATAAAGATTACATAAATAAAAAGTAGGGGCTGTTTAGATAAAGACACAACTAAGTTAGGTTTAGTAGAGAGCTTGTTGTTACGAGAAAGTTATTTGTCCCTAGGCAATCGATAACTAGACCGGTAATCATTATTGCAATTTTATTTGAGGGAGAGGCATAAGCTAACATACTTTCTCTACTTGGATCATATGCACTTATGATTGGAACTCTATCAAGCATCCGCAACTAATAAGATCATTAAGGTAAAACCCAATGTAGGATCGAAAGTATGTCTAGAGGGGGGGGGTGATTAGACTACTTGACCAAATAAAAATCTAGCATTTTCCCAATTTTAGTTCTTGGCAGATTTTAGCTATCTTAGCACAAGTCAAGCAATCTCCACACAATTCAAGCAAGCATGCAAAAGAGTATATGAGCAACGGAAAGTAAAGCATGCAACTTGCAAGAATGTAAAGGGAAGGGTTTGGAGGATTCAAACGCAATTGGAGACACGGATGTTTTTGTCATGGTTCCGATAGGTGGTGCTATCGTACATCCACGTTGATGGAGACTTCAACCCACGGAGGGTAACGGTTGCGCGAGTCCACGAAGGGCTCCACCCACGAAGGGTCCACGAAGAAGCAACCTTGTCTATTCTATCACAGCCGTCGCTCACGAAGGACTTGTCTCACCAGCGGTAGATCTTCATGAAGTAGGTGATCTCCTTGCCCTTACAAACTCCTTGGTTCAACTCCACAAGTGACACCTAGCCAATCTAGGAGACACCACTCTCCAAGAAGTAACAAATGGTGTGTTGATGATGAACTCCTTGCTCTTGTGCTTCAAATGATAGTCTCCCCAACACTCAACTCTCTCTCACAGGATTTGGATTTGGTGGAAAGAAGATTTGAGTGGAAAGCAACTTGGGGAAGGCTAGAGATCAAGATTCATATGGTTGGAATGGAATATCTTGACCTCAACACAAGTGTAGGTGGTTCTCTCTCAGAAAATGTGTATTGGAAGTGTAGGTATGTTCTGATGGCTCTCCCCACGAATGAAGAGTGGGTGGAGGGGTATATATAGCCTCCACACAAAATCTAACCATTGCACACAATTTGCCAAACTCGGTGGGACCGAATGGTTAAACTCGGTCGGACCGATTCAGCAAACCTAGTGACCGTTAGGATTTTCGGTGGGACTGAGATGCAACTCGGTAGGACCGATATGGTTAGGGTTAGGGCATAACGTAATCTCGGTGTGACCGATTACACAAACTCGGTGGGACCGATTTTGGTAATAAGCTAACCAGAGAGTTGGTCAAGTAAACTCGATGGGACCGATTCGCTCATCTCGGTGAGACCGAAGTGTTACAAAAGGGAAACAAAGAGTTTACATTGCAATCTCGCTGGGACCTATCTCTCATCTCGGTAAGACCGAAACGTTACGAAGGGAAACAGAGAGATTACAATACCATCTCGGTGAGACCGAGATCCCTATCGGTGAGACCGATTTGCCTAGGGTTTGTGGCAGTGGTTATGACATTTGAAACTCGGTGGCACCGGATAGAAATAATCGGTGGGGCCGAGTTTGACTTTTGGTTTAGGTCATATGTAGATGCGGGAAGGTAGTTGAGGATTTTGGAGCATATCACTAAGCATTTTGAGCAAGTAAGCCATTAAGCAACACCTCATCCCTCCTTGATAGTATTGGCTTTTCCTCTAGACTCAATGTGATCTTGGATCACTAAAATATAAAATGTAGAGTCTTGAGCTTCAAGCTTGAGCCAAACTTTTTGTCCTTCGAATTTTGAGGGATCCACTTTCCTCATCCATACCATGCCATTCATTGAGCTTTTCCTGAAATATTAATCTTGGAATAATGTTAGCTCAATGAGCTATATGTTGTTAGGAATTACCAAAACCACCCAGGGATAGTTGCACTTTCACCCAACCATAGCATTAAAGCATCAAGTCCTCTTTATCCCATACACAACAACCCCCTTACTTGGGTTTGTGTTTCAGTCACTCACGCAACCCACTATAAGCGAATCATGAACGTATTGCAACACCCTACAGCGGGGATCCCTCATGCTTGCACGGCACGGAGAGCACCATAGGACAACACCAATAATAAAACATGCAACTCAAACCAATCTTGATCATCAAATACCCCATAGGACAAAACGGATCTACTCAAACATCATAGGATAGCCATACATCATTGGGAAATAATATATAGCGTTGAGCACCATGTTTAAGTAGAGATTACAGCAGGTAAGAGAGAGGTTACTCCGCTGCATAGAGGGGGGAAGAGTTGGTGATGATGGCGGTGAAGTTGTTGGTGAAGATTGCGGTGATGATGATGGCCACGGCAGCGTTCCGGCGCCACCGGAAGAGAAGGGAAGAGGGGACCCTTCGTCTTCTTCTTCCTTGACCTCCTCCCTAGATGGGAGAAGGGTTTCCCCTCTAGTCCTTGGCCTTCATGGCGTGGGAGGGGCGAGAGCCCCTCCGAGATTGGATCTGTCTCTCTGTCTCTCTCTGTTTCTGCGTTCCCAGATTCTTCCCTTTCACCGTTTCTTATATTCCCAGAGCTCCGTAACTCCGATTGGGCTGAAAGTTTTAACACGATCTCTATCCGGATATTAGCTTTCTTGTGGCGAAAGAAGGGCATCAACCGCCTTACAAGGTGGCCACGAGGGTCAGGGGCGCAGCCGGGGGGTGGGCCGCACCCCCATGCCTCGTGCCTCCCTCGGGCACTGTCTCGCATGGATTTTTCTTCCCAAAAATCATATATATTCCCCAAAAAATCTCCGTCAGTTTTTATCCCGTTTGGACTCTGTTTGATATGGATATTCTGCGAAACAAAAAACATGCAACAAACAGGAACTGGCACTGGGCACTGGATCAATATGTTAGTCCCAAAAATACTATAAAAAGTTGCCAAAAGTATATGAAAGTTGTAGAATATTGGCATGGAACAATCAAAAATTATAGATACGATGGAGACGTATCATACACCTATGTTTGAACAAGATAACCTCGTCAAGAGGGTAGTAACGCTATGTCCTCTTTGGTGAATACACCTATGTTTGAACAAGAAGCCCGCAAGTGACATATTTCTGAGCCGTGCTCAGCAGGTACCTATGTTTGAGCTATGATGTGCATCAAACTCTCCTTGGTCCCTGTAATTCGGGCATCAAGCCTCCAAGTGATTTGTAATGAGGCGTGTAAGCCAGATAGGATACCCATGTTTGAACAGTGCATCATGGCAACAAGTTCTCTTTGGCATCCTTTAATTTTTCGGAGGACTCGAACTTTGTGAGAGATAATTCTTTTTTGAACCGGAATTTTAAGCCGGATATTGAGAGCTTCAAAGCTTTGTGAGAGACAGATTTCCCTTGAACCGGAAGTTGAATCAGAATCTGCTCAAACTGCAACATTTACTGAGCCATGTTCATGTAGCCCCCGAGTCTTAAGGCGACTCGAGGAGTCGGCTTGAGATTCTCCATACTTGACCGAGATATAAACCAGCATGAGTCATTCAACAGCTCAGTGATATAATAGTCCGTTTTGAAGTAGACAACTTGTCCTGCGTTAGAGAGCTTGCAAGCCAGAGTAATTGTTCTTTTTAAAGAAAGCAATATGTAATATAAAAATATACTGGATGGATTTCACCTGATATGTTAGGTCAGAAATTATCTACCCCGGAGTTGATGATCACCATGGTGAAGCTGAAATTAACCATGGTCGAGTCGGCCACGGTATTGTAAGCCGGTGCAGACGGGCGAGGCAATCTCAGGCACAGTAATCCGCGCAAACAGGCGAGTAATCACAGGTGCAGTAAGCCGCACAGATGGGCAAGTTGATGTAGACCGGGCCACAGGGGCGGCGACTTGCGCACGTCTGTTCATTGGGTAGTGCGGCACGGATGAAAATGTCGCTGCCAGTGAGTGCTCCATACCCACAGTATAACGCCTCATTTGTAATGAATAATTGTCCTGCGAAACAATACCACATACCAGAGTAATTGTTCTCATATAAGATGTGCTCATAAAATACATAAGGAGGATAGCACCTGATGTTTCTATGCGTTGTCGAGCCAGTCATTGTGACAAGGCATAATTAACCAGCAACAACAGTAGATTAGCTGTTGTTCTGAATCGGCCGTGACAGCAAAACAACTGATCATATAGCTTGAGCCACCTCTGTTCCTTTTCGCAACTTCAGGTCTCATACAAATTCGTGGTTTTACTCCTCACATAGAATGACAAATAGGCAGCAATTTTCCATCTTTAGGAATATTCTGCTGTTTTATATAATCCATCACTGCAGATACCCTCCTCCAGGTGATGGTCAAAATCCCAATCATTGCTAATAATCATCTCTAGAAATCTTCTATGGTTGCGGAGAGCCGTTCTTGCCAGCCAAATAAACCACGGGAAACATTTTGTAGTCCTTTCCCAAAAAATCTTCACAACGCATTGTCATGGTTGACTAATTTGATTATATAATGCTGTTGTCTGCCGAAAATCCATCAACCTTAGAAATTTATCTGTGACCTCCTCAAAACTACTAGTTAATGAGGCATCAACGACAAGCTCTGACTTGGAGGACATGTTAGACTTTGTGCTAGTTGCAGCCAATTCTGATCCACATGTTCTAAAACCGTATTAATGTCTATTCCAGACAGTAGCATCAGTGGGTGGTTTTATCTTTGACGCCTCCAAAGCACGAGCCACCACTTAGGCTGGCCATAGTGGGGGTAACATAACTAGTATCATATACTTGGGACTCGCAAACATGCTTACGTGACAGGAAATTAAAGAAGAGAGAAAGGGTCATAATAACATAGGTAGATACCGTAACATAATAAATGTTATGCTACTATGTGTCATGCATGGCAATAAATGAGACCACCTATGACACTACTTTATGATACTATGCACTATGGATATAGTATCATACACTAATATCATATACATAATACTAGTATATGTTACTCTCCACTATGACCAACCTTAGTGCCCATCACGAGCGCGCAGTGCAGCTGTCCGCCGTACAGATCGCGGGCCTCGCCCCCTCATAGTTTACACACCACGGCCGCAGCTCACGACAGAGGTGGAGCAAGGTGGAGGAAGCTCGGGACTGCGGGGGAGAAGTCGCATGGCAAGGCAGCAGGACCGGCCCGAGGCGACGTTGTACGGATGGCGGCTCAAGCGGCAGGGGAGACAGCCACAGGTTGAGGCAGTATGCGGGCGCGCGACGATCCGGCAACAACGCGAACGTCGAGTATACAGGGCCGTACGCGGAGGTGATTCACGGTGTGGGTCGGCTCTTCGATGGGAGCTTGATGCAAGGCAACCCGGAGGCGCGGGGTGCAGGCAGTTGGCGGCGGCTTGGCCCTAGCACAGGCGGAGGCAGGTGGGCACGTGGCATAGGAGGGCAACGCGGAGTCGAAGACCGGTGACCCGCCACATGGCTCGCGAAAGTGGCGAAGCGGGCGGCAAAGTAGGGACCGTGATGGTAGTTTGAAGCAAGGCACCATGACCGGCTCGGGGTGCGGCATCAGAATCGGTCAGGCGTCTCAAGGCCGCGGTAGTGGCGGTTCGTCACAGCAGAAGCGGACATGCCATGAAGGCAACCGGCGGCTCGCGCGAGGGCCGCAGCTCAGACAACAGCAACTGCGGCAGGCTATGGTCGTGGAGGCAAAGGCAGGTCTCGGCGGCGGCTCAGGATCTGTGTTTTGGCTCTCGGTTTGTGAATTTTCTCGGCCCTAACAGAGATGGCCGAAATTCGGTCATTTTAGAAATTTCGGTAAAATCTCGGACGAAATTGTGAAACCAAAATTTAACCAAAATACGAACCAAAAAATAAAATCAAGTGGAACAAAAGCTAACTATACGCATAAATCCTCGGGAGTACAAAGTATAGTGTTTAGCAGATTAGTACTGGGGATTAGAAACATCATAAAACAAATCTCACGGATTAGTTCAAGACCTGACGGTCCACACAAACATCTTGCAAGAAAAGTCCATGTAGAGATCGCCATGGAGCAGCATGACGGAGGCTTCAAGAACCGAGTGAAGAAGATTTGTTAATTGCATCGACCATGAAGGGGGGAGGGGGGATGTTGTTGACTGAATCATCCGCATCTCGCAAAGGTCGGCGACAGCGGCCGGGGAGGCGCGCCTGCTGCTGTGCCCTGTGCGCAGCGCCGCCGCGGTGGCACGCACAGGAGGAGCAGGAGGAGATAAGATTCTTTAGGGTTTGGGTGTACGGTTGAGCATTTTACTGAGGCAAATCATACTGGGAACGCTCCAGAAGTTGGGCTGGGCCATGAAAATTCAAATTGGGCCGAAAAGTTTGACCGATAAAGACATTTACCGGGCCAGGCCGAGATGGAAAATTTTCGGCCGAAATCTGATTTTCTCGGCCGAAAATCAAAACACAGCTCAGGATGGAGGTGGCGCAACAACGGCTCGGACACGGCCAAGAAGGAACGAGTCCGAGTGGGAGGCGGCTTGTAGGCAATGGCGTGGTGTGATTCGGAGGAGGCGAACGTAGCCGCGGCTTAAGGCGAACGTGGGACCGGTAACGCGGCGAGCCACGGCGGCGGGCCTCGGCCAATGTGAGGCGATGTCTAGTGCAAGCGGTTCTCAGCCGGGGATAAGTCGGCCTGGAACGGAGATGGCCGGCCGCTTGGAGTCGGAGGCGGCGCAAAACACGGCGGCGAGGCATGCCGGCAAGGGGAAAACGTGTCGTAGCCGTATCCACTTCCGGGTCGTGGTCAACTTTTTTCTTTCCTGATCCGATTTTCACCGTTTGACAGCTGCCAGTCCTCCAAAATCGATCTACCTTTGGTTTATCTCTTAGGTCTCGTCAACTCGACGTCTTTGCAGCAACCAGCGACACACTTTTTTAACTCCGATCTGATTTAGAACGCCGCGGCAATCCTTCCAATTGTGACCGATCACTCGGAGTTGACGTAGATCCTTCTTAACCGATTTTTCTCGATCCAAAAATTCATGAACTCCTCGATCCCTCGGAGAGATCCCTCCAGGAACTCATCACCACCGTGCATAGGCCCCACGGTGGGCGCCAACTGTCGTGGAATTGTCACGATAGATGTCCTTAGTGTGAGGACTTAGTGGTGAGGCCAACACATCTATGTGGTAGCTTGAGAGGATTTTAATGGGACGAGAGACACGACGTTTTTACCCAGGTTCGGCCCCTCATGATGGAGGTAAAATCCTACATCCTGGTTCATTGATATTGATGATGATCACGATTACAAATGGGCTCTATCTTGAGAGCTCTTGACTTGTCTGTCTAAACCTAACTTGTGAAAATTTGTCCCCCTTGGGGTGCCCTAGCCCTCCTTATATAAGTTGGAGGGGCGGGTTACATGACTAGTCCTAGTAGGATTAGGATTACTCTATTACAAGTGGATTCCTAGTCTTGCTTCCTTTGTAAGGGAATATTCCTTATTCTTTCATCTTAAGCCGGCCCACCATAACATGAGTCAGCCTTCCATGAACCGCCTTCTGGGCCTCCGGGTCTTGTCGCTCCTCTGCCCGCCTGCCGGGTCACCTGGTTCGGTCGGGTCATCAGTGAGTGGAGAGATCTGGGCGGGTCACTTAGTGAGTTGCCAAGTCAGGGCGGGTCACCAGTGAGTCGCCAAGTCCGGTCGGGTCATCCCGCAAGGTATATCCCCCACAGGTCCCTTCGTTATTGTTTCGACGCTTGTGCTTGTTGCGTCGTGGCTTGCCGTTGTCGTCCCTGGGTTCGGAGGTGCTAGGGTTGCGGGTGCTATTGCTTCTACGGGCAAGCCAGCTATCTTCTCCCATGCAAAAGAGGGTCATAAGTGCGGTAAGGGCTGCCATGGACTTCGGCTTTTCTTGGCCGAAGTGTCGGGCGAGCCACTTGATACGTCCGTTTGCATCATGCTTTTATATCGATATTTATTGCATTATGGGCTGTTATTGAAGGAAATATGCCCTAGAGGCAATAATAAAGTTATTATTTATTTCCTTATATCATGATAAATTTTTATTATTCATGCTAGAATTGTATTAACCGGAAACGTAATACTTGTGTGAATACATAGACAAACAAAGTGTCACTAGTATGCCTCTACTTGACTAGCTCGTTAATCGAAGATGGTTATGTTTCCTAACCATAGACATGAGTTGTCATTTGATTAACGGGATCACATCATTAGGAGAATGATGTGATTGACATGACCCATTCCATTAGCTTAGCACCCGACCGTTTAGTATGTTGCTATTGCTTTCTTCATGACTTATGCATGTTCCTATGACTATGAGATTATGCAACTCCCGTTTACCGGAGGAACACTTTGTGTGCTGCCAAAAGTCACAACGTAACTGGGTGATTATAAAGGTGCTCTACAGGTGTCTCCAAAGGTACATGTTGGGTTGGCGTATTTCGAGATTAGGATTTGTCGCTCCGATTGTCGGAGAGGTATCTCTGGGCCCTCTCGGTAATGCACATCACTTAAGCCTTGCAAGCAATGCAACTAATAAGTTAGTTGCAAGATGATGTATTACGAAACGAGTAAAGAGACTTGCCAGTAACGAGATTGAACTAGGTATTGAGATACCGACGATCGAATCTCGGGCAAGTAACATACTGATGACAAAGGGAACAACGTATGTTGTTATGCGGTCTGACCGGTAAAGATCTTCGTAGAATATGTAGGAGCCAATATGAGCATCCAGGTTCCGCTATTGGTTATTGACCGGAGACGTGTCTCGGTCATGTCTACATTGTTCTCGAACCCGTAGGGTCCGCACGCTTAACGTTACGATGACAGTTTTATTATGAGTTTATATATTTTGATGTACCGAAGGTTGTTCGGAGTCCCGGATGTGATCACGGACTTGACGAGGAGTCTCGGAATGGTCGAGACATAAAGATCGATATATTGGACGACTATATTTGGACACCGGAAAGGTTCCGGGTGAGATCGGGACAATACCGGATCACCAGGAGGTTATCGGAACCCCCCGGGAGGTATATGGGCCTTATTGGGCCTTAGTGGAAAGGAGGGGAAAGGAGCAAGGGAGGGGGCGCCCCCCCAAGCCCAATCCGAATTGGGAAGGGGGCCGGCCCTCCCCTTTCCTTCCTCCCTCCTTCCTCTTCCTTCCCTCTCCTACTCCTAATAGGAAAAGGGGGAGTCCTACTCCCGGTGGGAGTTGGACTCCCCCCCTTGGGCGCGCTACCCTCCTTGGCCGGCCCCCTCCTCCACTCCTTTATATATGAGGGCAGGGGGCACCCCAGAGACACAACAATTGATCATTGATCTATTAGCCGTGTGTGGTGCCCTCCTCCACCATAATCCTCGATAATATTGTAGCGGTGCTTAGGCGAAGCCCTGCGATGGTAGAACATCAAGATTGTCACCACGCCGCCGTGCTGACGGAACTCTTCCCCAACATTCTGCTGGATCGGAGTCCGGGGATCGTCATCGAGCTGAACGTGTGCTAGAACTCAGAGGTGTCGTAGTTTCGGTGCTTGGTCGGTCGGGCCGTGAAGACGTACGACTACATCAACCGCGTTGTGCTAACGCTTCCGCTTCCGGTCTACAAGGGTACGTAGACAACACTCTCCCCTCTTGTTGTGTTGATTACTGCTTTACCCAACAGTGGCATCTGAGCCTAGGTTTTATATGTTGATGTTATATGCACGAGTAGAACACAAGTGAGTTGTGGGCGATATAAGTCATACTGCTTACCAGCATGTCATACTTTGGTTCAGCGGTATTGTTGGATGAAGCGGCCCGGACCGACATTACACATACGCTTACGCGAGACTGGTTCTACCGACGTGCTTTGCACACATGTGGCTGGCGGGTGTCAGTTTCTCCAACTTTAGTTGAACCGAGTGTGGCTACGCCCGGTCCTTGCGAAGGTTAAAACATCACCAACTTGACAAACTATCGTTGTGGTTTTTGATGCGTAGGTAAGATTGGTTCTTGCTAAGCCCGTAGCAGCCACGTAAAACTTGCAACAAACAAAGTAGAGGATGTCTAACTTGTTTTTGCAGGGCATGTTGTGATGTGATATGGTCAAGGCATGATGCTAATTTTTATTGTATGAGATGATCATGTTTTGTAACCAAGTTATCGGCAACTGGCAGGAGCCATATGGTTGTCGCTTTATTCTATGCAATGCAATCGCCCTGTAATGCTTTACTTTATCACTAAGCGGTAGCGATAGTCATAGAAGCATAAGATTGGCAAGACGACAACGATGCTACGATGGAGATCAAGGTGTCGCGCCGGTGACGATGGTGATCATGACGATGCTTCGGAGATGGAGATCACAAGCACAAGATGATGATGGCCATATCATATCACTTATATTGATTGCATGTGATGTTTATCTTTTATGCATCTTATCTTGCTTTGATTGACGGTAGCATTATAAGATGATCTCTCACTAAATTTCAAGATAAAAGTGTTCTCCCTGAGTATGCACCGTTGCCAAAGTTCGTCGTGCCCAGACACCACGTGATGATCGGGTGTGATAAGCTCTACGTCCATCTACAACATGTGCAAGCTAGTTTTGCACATGCAAAATACTCAGGTTAAACTTGACGAGCCTAGCATATGCTGATATGGCCTCGGAACACTGAGACCGAAAGGTCGAGCGTGAATCATATAGTAGATATGATCAACATAGTGATGTTCACCATTGAAAACTACTCCATTTCACATGATGGTCGGTTATGGTTTAGTTGATTTGGATCACGTGATCACTTAGAAGATTAGAGGGAGTTCTTAAGTAATATGATTAATTGAACTTTAATTTATCATGAACTTAGTCCTGGTAGTATTAGCATGTCTATGTTGTAGATCAATAGCTCGCGTTTAGCTCCCCTGTTTTATTTTTGATATGTTCCTAGAGAAAACTAAGTTGAAAGATGTTAGTAGCAATGATGCGGATTGGATCCGTGATCTGAGGTTTATCCTCATTGCTGCACAGAAGAATTATGTCTTTGATGCACCGCTAGGTGACAAACCTATTGCAGGAGCAGATGCAGACGTTATGAACATTTCGCTAGCTCAATATGATGACTACTTGATAGTTTAGTGCACCATGCTTAAACGGCTTAGAATCGGGACTTCTAAGACGTTTTGAACGTCATGGACCATATGAGATGTTCCAGGAGTTGAAGTTAATACTTCAAGCAAATACCCGAGTTGAGAGATATGAAGTCTCCAACAAGTTCTATAGCTAAAAGATGGAGGAGAATAGCTCAAGCAGTGAGCATGTGCTCAAATTGTCTGGGTACTACAATCGCTTGAATCAAGTGGGAGTTAATCTTCCAGATAAAATAGTGATTGACAGAATTCTCTAGTCACCATCACCAAGTTAGTAGAACTTCGTGATGAACTATGATATGCAAGGGATAACGGAAACGATTCCCAAACTCTTCGTAATGCTGAAATCGATGAAGGTAGAAATCAAGAAAAATATCAAGTGTTGATGGTAGACAAGACCACTAGTTTCAAGAAAAGGGCAAAGGGAAGAAGGGGAACTTCAAGAAGAACGGCAAGCAAGTTGCTGCTCAAGTGAAGAAGCCCAAGTCTGGTCCTAAGCCTGAGACTAAGTGCTTCTACTGCAAAGTGACTGGTCACTGGAAGCGGAACTACCCTAAGTATTTGGCGGATAAGAAGGACGGCAAAGTGAACAAAGGTATATTTGATATACAGATTATTGATGTGTATTTTACTAGTGTTCGTAGCAACCCCTCGGTATTTGATACTGGTTCAGTTGCTAAGAGTAGTAACTCAAAACGGGAGTTGCAGAATGAACATAGACTAGTTAAGGGTGAAGTGACGATGTGTGTTGGAAGTGGTTCCAAGATTGATATGATCATCATCGCACACTCCCTATACTTTTGGGATTAGTGTTGAACCTAAATAAGTGTTATTTGGTGTTTGCGTTGAGCATGAATATGATTTGATCATGTTTATTGCAATACAGTTATTCATTTAAGTAAGATAATAAATTGTTGTTCTGTTTACATGAATAAAACCTTATATGGTTACACACCCAATGAAAATGGTCCGTTGGATCTCGATCATAGTGATACACATATTCATAATATTGAAACCAAAAGATGCAAAGTTAATAATGATGGTGCAATTTATTTGTGGCACTGCCGTTTAGGTCATATTGGTGTAAAGCGCATGAAGAAAATCCATGCTGATGGGCTTTTGGAATCACTTGATTATGAATCAGTTGATGCTTGCGAACCATGCCTCATGGGCAAGATGACTAAGACTCCGTTCTCCAGAACAATGGAGCGAGCAACAGATTTGTTGGAAATCATACATATTGATGTATGTGGTTCGATGAATATTGAGGCTCGTGGCAGGTATCATTATTTTCTGATCTTCACAGATGATTTGAGCAGATATGAGTATATCTACTTGATAAAACACAAGTCTGAAACATTTGAAAAGTTCAAAGAATTTCAGAGTGAAGTGGAGAATCATCGTAACAAAAATGAAAGTTTCTACGATATGATCGCAGAAGTAAAATATTTGAGTTACGAGTTTGGCCTTCAGTTAAAAAACAATGTGAAATAGTTTCACTACTCACGCCACCTGGAACACCACAGCATAATGGTGTGTCCGAATGTCATAAGCGTACTTTATTAGATATGGTGCAACCTATGATGTCTCTTACCGATCTACCACTATCGTTTTGGGGTTATGCATTAGAGATAGCTGCATTCACGTTAAATAGGGCACCATCTAAATCCGTTGAGACGACACCGTATGAACTATGGTTTGGCAAGAAACCTAAGCTGTCGTTTCTTAAAGTTTGAGGTTGCAATGCTTATGTGAAAAAGTTTCAACCTGATAAGCTCTAACCCAAATCGGAGAAGTGCGTCTTCATAGGATACCCAAAAGAAAATGTTGGGTACACCTTCTATCATAGATCCGAAGGCAATATATTCGTTGCTTTGAATGGATCCTTTCTAGAAAAGGAGTTTCTCTCGAAAGAAGTGAGTGGGAGGAAAGTAGAACTTGATGAGGTAACTGTACCTGCTCCCTTATTGGAAAGTAGTTCATCACAGAAATCTATTCCTGTGACTACTACACCGATTAGTGAGGAAACTAATGATGATGATCATGTAACTTCAGATCAAGTTACTACCGAACCTCGTAGGTAAACCAGAGTGAGATCCGCACCAGAGTGGTACGGTAATCCTGTTCTGGAGGTCATGTTACTTGACCATGACGAGCCTACGAACTATGAGGAAGCGATGATGAGCCCAGATTCCGTGAAATGGCTTGAGGCCATGAAATCTGAGATGAGATCCATGTATGAGAACAAAGTATGGACTTTGATTGACTTGCCCAATGATCGGCGAGCCATTGAGATTAAATGGATCTTCAAGAGGAAGACGGACGCTGATAGTAGTGTTACTATCTACAAATCTAGAATTGTCGCAAAAAGGTTTTCGACAAGTTCAAGGTGTTGACTACGATAATAGTTTCTCACTCGTATCTATGCTTAAGTCTGTCCGAATCATGTTAGCAATTGCCGCATTTTATGAAATCTGGCAAATGGATAAACAAAACTGCATTCCTTAATGGATTTATTAAAGAAGAGTTGTATATGATGCAACCAGAAGGTTTTGTCAATCCTAAAGGTACTAACAAAATATGCAAGCTCCAGCGATCGATCTATGGACTGGTGCAAGCACCTCGGAGTTGGAATATATGCTTTGATAAGTTGATCAAAGCATATAGTTTTATACAGACTTGCGGTGAAGCCTGTATTTACAAGAAAGTGAGTGGGAGCACTACAACATTTCTGATAAGTATATGTGAAAGACATATTGTTGATCGGAGATAATGTAGAATTATTCTGCAAAGCATAAAGGAATGTTTGAAAGGAGTTTTTCAAAGAAAGACCTCGGTGAAGCTGCTTACATATTGAGCATCAAGATCTATAGAGATAGATCAAGACGCTTGATAAGTTTTTCAATGAGTACATACCTTGACAAGATTTTGAAGTAGTTCAAAATGGAACAGTCAAAGAAGGAGTTCTTGCATGTGTTACAAAGGTGTGAAGTTGAGTAAGACTCAAAACCCGACCACGGCAGAAGATAGAGAGAGAATGAAAGTCATTCCCTATGCCTCAGCCATAGGTTCTTTAAAGTATGACATGCTGTGTACCAGACCTATTGTATACCCTGCCCTGAGTTTGGCAAGGGAGTACAATAGTGATCTAGGAGTAGATCACTGGACATTGGTCAAAATTATCCTTAGTGGAATAAGGATATGTTTCTCGATTATGGAGGTGACAAAAGGTTCGTCGTAAAGGGTTACGTCGATGCAAGTTTTGACACTGATCCAGATGACTCTAAGTCTCAATCTGGATACATATTGAAAGTGGGAGAAATTAGCTAGAGTAGCTCCATGCAGAGCATTGTTGACATAGAGATTTGCAAGATACATACGGATCTGAATGTAGCAGAGCCATTGACTAAGCCTCTTCCACGAGAAAAACATGATCAGCACCAAGGCTCCATGGGTGTTAGAATCATTACTATGTAATCTAGATTATTGACTCTAGTGCAAGTGGGAGACTAAAGGAAATATGCCCTGGAGGCAATAATAAAGTTATTATTTATTTCCTTATATCATGATAAATGTTTATTATTCATGCTAGAATTGTAATAACCGGAAACATAATACTTGTGTGAATACATAGACAAACAAAGTGTCACTAGTATGCCTCTACTTGACTAGCTCGTTAATCGAAGATGGTTATGTTTCCTAACCATAGACATGAGTTGTCATTTGATTAACAGGATCACATCATTAGGAGAATGATGTGATTGACATGACCCATTCCATTAGCTTAGCACCCGATCGTTTAGTATGTTGTTATTGCTTTCTTCATGACTTATACATGTTCCTATGACTATGAGATTATGCAACTCCTGTTTACCGGAGGAACACTTTGTGTGCTACCAAACGTCACAACGTAACTGGGTGATTATAAAGGTGCTCTACAGGTGTCTCCAAAGGTACATGTTGGGTTGGCATATTTCGAGATGAGGATTTGTCGCTTCGATTGTCGGAGAGGTATCTCTGGGCCCTCTCGGTAATGCACATCACTTAAGCCTTGCAAGCAATGCAACTAATAAGTTAGTTGCAAGATGATGTATTACGGAACGAGTAAAGAGACTTGCCGGTAACAAGATTAAACTAGGTATTGAGATACCGATGATCAAATCTCGGGCAAGTAACATACCGATGACAAAGGGAACAATGTCTATTGTTATGCGGTCTCACCGATAAAGATCTTCGTAGAATATGTAGGAGCCAATATGAGCATCCAGGTTCCGCTATTGGTTATTGACCGGAGACGTGTCTCGGTCATGTCTACATTGTTCTCGAACCCGTAGGGTCCGCACGCTTAACGTTACGATGATAGTTTCATTATGAGTTTATATATTTTGATGTACCGAAGGTTGTTCGGAGTCCCGGATGTGATCACAGACTTGACGAGGAGTCTCGAAATGGTCGAGACATAAAGATCGATATATTGGACGACTATATTTGGACACCGGAAAGGTTCCGGGTGAGATTGGGACAATACCGGGTCACCGGAGGTTATTGGAACCCCCCGGGAGGTATATGGGCCTTATTGGGCCTTAGTGGAAAGGAGGGGAAAGGAGCAAGGGAGGGGGCGCCCCCCCCCCCAAGCCCAATTCGAATTGGGAAGGGGGCCGGCCCCCCTTTCCTTCCTCCCTCCTTCATCTTCCTTCCCTCTCCTACTCCTAATAGGAAAAGGGGGAGTCCTACTCCCGGTGGGAGTTGGACTCCCCCCCTTGGGCGCGCCACCCTCCTTGGCTGGCCCCTCCTCCACTCCTTTATATGCGGGGGCAGGGGGGCACCCCAGAGACACAACAATTGATCATTGATCTATTAGCCGTGTGCGGTGCCCTCCTCCACCATAATCCTCGATAATATTGTAGCGGTGCTTAGGCAAAGCCCTGCGACAGTAGAACATCAAGATCGTCACCACGCCGTCGTGCTGACGGAACTCTTCCCCAACATTCTGCTGGATCGGAGTCCGGGGATCATCATCGAGCTGAACGTGTGCTAGAACACGGAGGTGCCGTAGTTTCGGTGCTTGATCGGTCGGGTCGTGAAGACGTACGACTACATCAACCGCGTTGTGCTAACGCTTCCGCTTCCGGTCTACGACGGTACGTAGACAAAACTCTCCCCTCTCGTTGCTATGCATCACCATGATCTTGCGTGTGCGTAGGATTTTTTTTTGAAATTACTACGTTACCCAACAGTTATTACATATTATGTCATAATACTTATGCCTTTTCTCTCTTATTTTACAAGGTTTACATGAAGAGGGAGAATGCCGGCAGCTAGAGTTCTAGGCTTGAAAAGAGCAAATATTAGAGACCTATTCTGCACAACTCCAAAAGTCCAGAAACTTCATGAAAGTCAGATTTGGAATATATTAAAAATGTTGGGCGAAGAAAGCACCAGAGGGGAGCCAGCCACCGTCCACGAGGGTGGGGGCGCGCCCCCTGCCTCGTGGGCCACCTGGCAGGCCCCCGATGCCCATGTTTTGGTATAAGGTGTCTTTTGCCCTGGAAAAAATCAGAAGGAAGCTTTCAGGACGAAGCGCCGCCGTCTCGAGGCGGAACCTTGGCGGAACCAATCTAGGGCTCCGACGGAGCTGTTCTGCCGGGGAAACATCCCTCCGGGAGGGGGAAATCGTCACCATCGATCCTCTCATCGGGAGGGGGTCAATCTCCATCAACATCTTCACCGGCACCATCTCCTCTCAAACCCTAGTTCATCTCTTGTATCTGATCTTTGTCTCAAAAGTCAAAACCTCAGATTGGTACCTGTGGGTTGCTAGTAGTGTTGATTACTTCTTGTAGTTGATGCTAGTTGGTTTATTCGGTGGAAGATTATATGTTCAGATCCTTTATGCATATTAATACCCCTTTGATTATGAACATGAATATGATTTGTGAGTAGTTACATTTGTTCCTGAGGACATGGGCAAGTCTTGTTATAAGTAGTCATGTGAATTTGGTATTCGTTCAATATTTTGATGAGATGTATGTTGTCTTTCCTCTATTGGTGTTATGTGAACATCGACTACATGACACTTCACCATTGTTTGGGCCTAGGGAAAGGCATTGGGAAGTAATAAGTAGATGATGGGTTGCTAGAGTGACAGAAGCTTAAACCCTAGTATATGCGTTGCTTCGTAAGGGGCTGATTTGGATCCATATGTTTCATGCTATGGTTAGGTTTACCTTAATTCTTCTTTCGTAGTTGTGGATGCTTGCGAGGGGGGTTAATCATAAGTGGGATGCTTGTCCAAGGAAGGGCATGATGAAAACTAGCTTGACGATAATTCCCATGTGTCCTCGGGAGCGCTTTCCTTTATATAAGAGGTTGTCCAGGCTTATCCTTTGCTACAAAAAGGATTGGGCCACCTTGCTGCACCTTGTTTACTTTTGTTACTTGTTACCCGTTACAAATTACCTTATCATAAAACTATCTGTTACCGATAATTTTAGTGCTTGCAGAGAATACCTTACTGAAAACCGCTTGTCATTTCCTTTTGCTCCTCGTTGGGTTTGACATTCTACTTATTGAAAGGACTATGATAGATCCCCTATACTTGTGGGTCATCAAGTCTATTTTCTAGCACCGTTGCCGGGGAGTGAAGCGCCTTTGGTAAGTGGAATTTGGTAAGGAAAAATTTATAGTGTGCTGAAATTTACTGTCACTTGTTACTATGGAAAACAATCCTTTGAGGGGCTTGTTCGGGGTATCTTCACCCCGACCAGTAGAGCAAAGAGTTGATCCTCAACCTACTGAACCTACTGAAAATGTTTACTTTGAAATTCCTTCAGGTATTATAGAGAAACTGCTAGCTAATCCTTTTACAGAAGATGGAACATTACATCCTGATATGCACCTAATCTATGTGGATGAAGTTTGTGGATTATTTAAGCTTGCAGGTATGCCCGAGGATGTTATCAAGAAGAAGGTCTTCCCTTTATCTTTGAAGGGAAAGGCATTGACATCGTTTAGGCTATGTGATGATATTGGTTCGTGGAACTACAACTGATTGAAATTGGAATTTCATCAGAAGTTTTATCCTATGCATTTGGTTCATCGTGATCATAATTATATATATAATTTTTGGCCTTGCGAAGGAGAAATCATTGCTCAAGCTTGGGGGAGGCTTAAGTCAATTTTATATTCATGCCTCAATCATGAGCTCTCAAGAGAAATTATTATTCAATTTTTTATGCTCGGCTTTCTCTCAATAATCGCTCCATGCTCGATACTTCTTGTACTGGATCTTTTATGATGAGGACTATTGACTTCAAATGGGATTTATTGGAAATAATTAAACGCAACTCTGAAGATTGGGAACTCGACAAAGGTAAGGATTTAGGTATAACACCTAAGTTTGATTGTGTTAAATCTTTCATGGATATCGATGCTTTTCACGAATTTAGCACTAAATATGGACTTGACTCTGAGATAGTAGCTTCTTTCTGTGAACCATTTGCTACTCATGTTGATCTCCCTAAGGAGAAGTGGCTTAAATATCATTCTCACATTGAAGTAAAAGTAGTTTAACCTATTACAGTTGAAGAAAAGACTATCACTTATAATGTTGATCCTATTGTTCCTACCACTTATATTGAGAAACCACCTTTTCCTGTTAGAATGAAGGATCACGCTAAAGCTTCAACTATGGTTCGTAAGAGTAATACTAGAACACCTACACCCTCTGAGAAAATTAAAGTTGAACCTAGTATTGCCATGGTTAAAGATCTCTTGGTCGATAATATTGATGGGCATGTTATTTACTTTTGTGATGAAGCTACTAGAATTGCTAGACCCGATACTAAAGATAAACATAGACCTGTTGTTGGCATGCCTGTTGTTTCTGTTAAAATAGGAGATCATTGCTATCATGTCTTATGTGACATGCGTGCTAGTGCGAGTGCAATACCTCATTCCTTATACGAAGAAATTATGCATGATATTGCACCTGCTGAGATAGAAGGTATTGATGTTACTATTAAGCTTGCCAATAGAGATACTATTTCACCAGTTGGGATTGTTAGAGATGTTGAAGTCTTGTGTGGGAAAGTTAAATATCCTACTAATTTTCTTGTTCTTGGTTCCCCACAAGATGACTTTTGTCCCATTATATTTGGTAGACCCTTCTTGAATACTGTTAATGCTAAGATAGAATGCAAAAGGATATTGTTTCTGTTGATTTAGGGGATATGTCTCATGATTTTAATTTTGCTAAATTTCATAGACAACCCCATGATAAAGAATTGCCTAGTAAAGATGAAATTATTGATCTTGCCTCTATTGTCGTGCCTCCTAATGATCCTTTAGAACAATATTTGCTAGACCATGAAAATGATATGTTTATGAATGAAAGAAGGAAAATAGCTGAAGTATTCTTTAAACAGGGACCTATTTTGAAACACAACTTGCCTATTGAAATTCTAGGGGATCCTCCTCCACCTAATGGTGATCCCGTGTTTGAGCTTAAACCATTACCTGATACTCTTAAATATGCTTATTTTGATGAAAAGAAGATATATCCTATTATTATTAGTGCTAACCTTTCAAAGGAGGAAGAAGAGAGATTATTGAAAACTCTGAAGAAGCATTGTGCTGCTATTGGATATACTCTTGATGATCTTAAGGGCATTAGTCCCACTCTATGATAGCACAAAATAAAATTGGAGAAAGATGCTAAACCGTTTGTTGATCACCAACGATGGTTAAATCCTAAGATGAAAGAAGTGGTAAGAAATGAAATACTAAAGCTTCTGGAGGCAGGTATAATTTATCCTGTTGCTCATAGTCAGTGGTAAGTCCTGTCCATTGCGTCCCTAAGAAGGGAGGTATTACCGTTGTTCCTAATGATAAAGATGAATTGGTCCCACGAAGAATTGTTACATGTTAGAATGGTAATTGATTTCCGCAAATTAAATAAAGCTACTAGAAAGGATCATTACCCTTTACCTTCTATTGATCAAATGATAGAAAGGTTATCCAAACATACACATTTTTGCTTTCTAGATGGTTATTCTGGTTTCTCTCAAATACCCGTGTCGAAAGAAGATGAGGAAAAGACCAATTTTACTTGCCCTTTTGGTACCTGTGCTTATAGACGTATGCCTTCACTACAAAAAAAAGACACATCCGTGACATTTTGGGTCGAACGAAAAAAAATTCTGTCATACATATGACACTTCTATGACGATAATTGTGACAAAACCCGGTATCATCATAGATGTGGTGGGCTCCTACTTCTATGACAAAAAATCATGACAGAAAATGGGCTTTTCGTCCTGGGCGGGCCAGAGATGCAGCTGCATGACATTCTTTGGGTCGTCCATGATGGAAAAAACCATGGTAGAAGCGAGGGCGAGGAAAATTTCGGGGAGTTCCCGGTTACGGTGGGAGGTCGGGGGCCGAGCGATGCGCGCTTCTCTCGTACACGTATGCACGTGTGTGCGAGGCGTTGGCTCTAACTGAACCCGAGCGAGGCGTTGGGCTCTAACTGAACCCCAGCGATTGCACTGCAGGCTACGCGTTACTGAACCCGAGCGATGGATCGATGGCTGTTAACTGAACCCGATCGAGCGATTCCTTCGCTACTGCTGCTAACTGAAGCCAATCGATGCTGCCTCTGGATGAACAGTGAGCGTTGTGGGGGGGGGGTTGGATGAACAGTTCCCGGTGGGGGTGGATGAACATGACCCCGTGGTGTTGCCTCTGGATGAATAGGACTCCAATCGATCGAGCCAGTTGGGGCTGGTTGAATAGGACCCCGTGGAGGGCTGGATGAACAGGACCACCCCGTGGAGGGCAGGATGAACAGTAGACGGTGGAGGGCAGGATGAACAGTAGCCCGTGGAGGGGTGGTTGAACAGGAGCCAGTGGAGAGGGCTGGTTGAATAGTAGCTGGTGGGGTAGTGCACGGTGGAGGCTGGATGAACAGGAGCCCGTGGATGAACAATCGCAGGTGGAGGCTGGAGGAGGTCGACGATGGATGAATAGTAGCTCGTGGAGGCTGGAGGGGGTCGAGGGTGGAGATGAACAGTATCCCGTGGAGTCCCGTTTTGCGGTACGCCACACCCCTCCCGATGAACAGGACCCCTGTTTCGACCGTAGCGCTCCAATACAAGTCCGTTTCCTCCGTTTTGCGATATGACACACCCCTCCCGATGAACAGGACCCCCGTTTCGACCGTAGGAGGTATGTTTCCTCCGTTTTGCGGTACGCCAGACCCCTCCCGATCAACAGGGCCCCGTTCCGAACGTAGGAGGTCTGTTTCCTCCGTTGTGCGGTACGCCAGGCCTCGTTTCCATCGCCTGTTCCGTCCAAGCCCTCCTGATGAACACGACCACGCATTCCGTTCCGACCCAGCCGGTTGGCTCCCACGCGTTCCGTTGCCTCCTGATGAACACGACGCATTCCGTTGCCTCCCCATGAACACGACACATTCCGTTGCCTCCCCATGAACACGACGACGACGCTGTTTCTCCGTTCCGACCCAGCCATGTACACGATCCCTGGCCGTACGTATGCGCGAGTAGGCGTTCGAGACCCCGCCCGTATGTACACATACGTGGCCGTATTTTCTTTCTTGCACCCTGGCCAATGTACATACGTGTACATGCTACGTGTGCGCCTCTACGACACGTGCACGCTTCTACATCGACCAGTATGTACGTACACGTTCGCGACCAGAATGACAACGCTACGTACGCTTCGACCAGGTGGGTCCCGACTGTCAGGCACTTCCTTGCCTGCAAAGATGTAGCTGGTGGGTCCCAGCAGTCACGGGGCGAATCGTTTTTTTTTGCTCGGACGCACTTCCTTGCGTGTGAAGATGTAGCTGGTGGGTCCCAGCAGACAGGGGGAAACGTTTTTTTCGTGAAATACAGTGGCCCGTCCGGTGGGTCCCAGCTGTCAGGTGGAGGAATCATTATTTTCCGCGTAATAAGGAGGCACTTCCTTGCTGCGGCCGTGGACCCAGCTGTCAGCCTCTCCACGTACAGTCCACGTCCGATGGAAGTCGCTCCTTGACCATGTTGACCACGCCACGCCGAGAGCACCAGGGCGGTGGACGACGGCGAGGCCTAGGAAGGGGACGACACGAAGGCAGGGAAGACTCGACAGTTGTTTCCCGCGTGGAGGGGTTTACTGGTTCGTCTGCCGTCGCCAGAGAATAATAGTAGGTGTGGGTGAGTAGAGGGATGGCTAGGCCAGCGATGGGAGTATGGTCGGGCGGTGAGGCCTGCGCGGCAGCACAGCCGACCGCGAGGAGGAGGGAGCAGGCAGTCCCGCCGGCGCTTGTTTGAGCGGCTGGAGCAGGAAGAGCAGAGATTGAAGAAGCACGACGGCCATTGGATGGACATCCAAGAGTCAGTGCTTGTGTGTGAACCTCTTTTTAGGAAAGCCTCAAATCTGTGGAAAACAACATACAGCCCATCTGCCATTACTTCTAATAATTTACAGCCCATTTGCTAATTTTTAAGGTTTTTTTGGAGCCCATATTCTTTTTGTTAGCATTACAGCCCATATTGTGGCAACGGTTAAAAAATTATACAAAATTTTGCATATTTCGGTGCGGTCTGAACTGTTTTTAATCCTGAAATTTCGACTCACATTCAAACTGATTTTAAAAATAAATGTATATCAATATAAAATCCAACAAATTCTCCAAGCATAAAAATTAATGTAATTTAAAATCTTGGAATAAAAAAAGATATTTGAAACTAATTGCCGGTTTGATGTGTTTTAAAAATGTACATCCCATTTCTCATTACTGATGGGCCATTTTCTCGGCCAGCCGAATGAAAGCTCTCCTCGTCTTGAAAGATTTGCAGCCCAACAGGCCTGACAAAGCGACTTACTTGGCAAATCACAAAAAATTGGGCTGTGGCCGCGGACCCAGCTGTCAGCCTCTCCACGTACATTACTCTTCCAATGGAAGTCGTTCCTTGACCACGTTGACCACGCCGCGCGGAGAGCATCATGATGGTGGACGACGGCGAGGCCTAGGAAGGAGACGATGCGATAGTGGAAGCCCGCGCGGAGAGGACTACAAGGGTTCACTGGTTCAGCTGCGGTGTGAGGCTGTCGTCGCCGCAGGGCCTGGCCAGCGGTGGGAATAGTAGGGGGCGGTGAGGCCTCTATGGCAGCACAGCCGGCCACGGGAGGCAGGAGCATGCGGCATGACCGGCGCTGCTTTGGGCGGCTGGAGCAAGAAGACTAGAGGCTGAAGAAGCACTACGGCCGTTGGATGGACATCGTACGGTCACTGGAGCTAGAATCGTTCCTATTGACTAAGTTGACAAAGCCCTTCGTCCCCGTCAATTTAGTAGGCCCACAAGTCAGCCTCCCAGCAAGGTGGGTCCCAGCTAGCCGGGGGAGTATTCATTTTTTGTGCATAATAAGGAGGCACTTCCGGTGGGTCTGAGCTGACAGCGGGGGGACGTTTTTTTCGCGAAATATGGTGGCCCGTTCGGTGGGTCCCAGCAGTCAGGGGGAAACGATTTTTTTCGCAAAATACTGATGGCCCGTCCGGTGGGTCCCCGCTGTCAGGTGGAGGAATAATTATTTTGCACGTAATAAGGAGGCACTTCCTTGCTGCGGCCGTGGACCCAGCTGTCAGCCTCTCCACGTATAGTCCATGTCCGATGGAAGCCGTTCCTTGACCACGTTGACCACGCCACGCCAAGAGTACCAGGGCGGTGGACGACGGCGAGGCCTAGGAAGGGGACGACGCAGAGCCGGGGAAGACGCGGCAGTGGATGCCCACGCGTAGAGGAGTACGAGGGTCACTGGTTCGCTGCGGTGTGAGGCTGCCGTCGCCGCAGAATAACAGGGGGTGTGGGTGAGTAGAGGGATGGCCTGGCCAGCGGTGGGAGTAGTAGGGGGCGGTGAGGCCTCCGCCGCATCGTAGCCGGCCACGGGAGGCAGGAGCACGAGGCACGACCAGCGCTGGTTTGGGCGGCTGGAGCAAGAAGACCAAAGGTTGAAGAAGCACTACGGCCGTTGGATGGACATCATACGGTCACCGGAGCTAGAATCGTGCATATTGACTAAGTTGACAAAGCCCTCCGTCCCCGTCAACTTAGTAGGCCCACAAGTCAGCCTGCCACTAAGGTGGGTCCCAGCTAGCACGGGGTATTCATTTTTTTGTGCGTAATAAGAAGGCACTTCCGGTGGGTCCGAGCTGACAGTAGGGGAATGTTTTTTTCACGAAATACGGAGGCCCGTCGGGTGGGTCCCAGCAGTCAGGGGCAAATGTTTATTTCGCGATATACTGGTGGGCGTCCGATGGGTCCCTGCTGTGAGGTGGAGGAATAATCATTTTCCGTATAATAAGGAGGCACTTCCTTGCGGCTGCCGTGGACCCAGCTGTCAGCCTCTCCATGTACAGTATTCTTCCAATGGAATTCGGTCGTTGACCACATTGACCACGCCACGCCGACAACAGCACGGCGGTGGACGACGGTGAGGCCTAGGAAGGGGACGACGCGGAGCCGGGGAAGACGCGGCAGTGGATGCCCACACGGAGAGGAGTACGAGGGTTCACTGGTTCGGCTGCGCTGCCGTCGCGGCAGAATAACAGGGGTTGTGGGTGAGTGGAGTGGAGGGATGGCCTGGCCAGCGATGGGACTAGTATGGGGGCGGTGAGGCCTCTGCGGCAGCACAGCCGGCCACAGGAGGCAGGAGCAGGCGGCACGACCGGCGCTGCTTTGGGCGGCTGGAGCAAGAAGACCAGAGGTTGAAGAAGCACTACGGCCGTTGGATGGACATCCGGTCAGTGAGCTAGAATCGTGCATATTGACTAAGTTGACAAAGCCCTTCATCCCCGTCAACTTAGTAGGCCCACTATACTGGGTCCGAGCTAGCAGGGGGAGTATTCATTTTTTGTGCGTAATAAGGAGGCACTTCCTTGCGTGCGAAGATATAGCTGGTGGGTCCGAGCTGTGAGCGGCGGTAACATTTTTTCGCGAAATAAAGAGGCCGTTTCGGTGGGTCCCAGTTGTCAGGTGGAGGAAATCATTATTTTGCGCGTAATAAGGAGGCATTTCCTTGCGTGCGGCCATGGACCTAGCTGTCAGCCTCTCCATGTACAGTCCACTTCGGATGCATGTCAGTCATTGACCACGCTGACCACGCCACGTCGAGAGCACTAGGGCAGTGGACGACGACAAGGCCTAGGAAGGGAATGACACGGGGGCAGGGAAGACTCGGCCGTTGTTTTTGTTTCCCACACGGAGGGGAGTACGACTGTACGAGGGTTTACTGGTTCGTCTGTCGTCGCCGGAGAATAACATCAGGTGTGGGTGAGTAGAGGGATGGCTAGGCCAGCGATGGGAGTACAGTGGGGCGGTGAGGCCTGCGCGGCAGCACAGCCGGCCGCGGGGAGGAGGGAGCAGGCAGTCCCGCCGGCGCTTGTTTGAGTGGCTGGAGCAGGAAGAGCAGAGATTGAAGAAGCACAATGGCCGTTGGATGGACATCCAACAGTATACAGGCCATCTGTGGAAAGCCTCAAATCTGTGGAAAACAACATACAACCCATCTGTCATTATTTCAAATAATTTACAGCCCAGTTGCTAATTCTTACGGGGTTTTTTGGAGCCCATATTCTTTATGTTAGCATTATAGCCCATATTGTGGCCACGGTTAAAAAATTATACGAAATTTTGCATATGTCGGTGCGGTCTGAACTGTTTTTAATCCCGAAATTTCGAGTCACATTCAGACTGATTTTTAAAATAAATGTATATCAATATAAAATCCAATAAATTGCCCACGCATAAAAATCAATGCAATTTAAAATCTTGAAATGAGAAAAAAGATATTTGAAAATAATTGCCGGTTTGATGTGTTTTAAAAATGTATAGCTCATTTCTCATTACTGATAGGCCATTTTCTCAGCCAGCCGAATGAATCTCTCCTTGTCTTGAAAGATTTGCAGCCCAGCAGGCCTGATAAAGCGACTTACTTGACAAATCACAAAAGAACTGGGCTAGCCATTTTCAGAAAGAAAAAAACTACTGGGCTGGTCTGTGGTAAACATGAAAGAAAAGGCTGTCTAGACAGGCCAGAGTGTCCGGCACAGCCCAGTTCACACCCTGCTTCCGTCTCAAAAACAAATTAGATAAATGCCACTCCAATTATGGCGATTCATAAAAATTCCACTGCAATTTCCAAACTTTGAAAAATGCCACTGCAATTTTTGCAAACTTTGAAAGACGCCACTGCAGTTTGCAAACTTTGAAAAACGCCACTCTAGACTTCGAAAAATGCCACTAGAAATGGCAAGAAATGGCATTTTTCAAAGTTTGCAAATTGCAGTGGCATTTCTCGGATACACCAGATTTGGAGTGGCATTTATCAAATTAACCCAAAACAAAAATAACTGGGCGAGCTGCTGGGTCCCTGGTGTCAGCCGCTCGTTGTGCAATTCTCTCGTTTATTGACTACGTTGACAATGGCATGGGACCCAGATGTCAGAAATCCACTAGGAGGAGCTATTTTTTTATTGGCTTGAAATAAGGAGGCACTTGCTTGCGTACTGCCATGACCTTGGCGGGTCCCTACTGTCATCCTCTCCACATACAGTACCAGTTAGTTGTGCTTCAAAACTGATCGACATGCCATTAAAAATCAAAGGTCGATAACTAATGCGGCACCTCGGGCCAACGCGGCCAGATCGCATTTTGCACGAGAAATTACACACCATGTTTCATTGACATGTGGTCCCGTTCCAACATATCAGTGAGACGACGGCGAGTAGTAGGAGTATTTCTGAACGAACGTGTAGGTCGGGGTGCCTCTTCGTGAACCGTGGCAAACTCGCAACCGTCCACCAACTCTTCGCCTTTCCCTCTCGATTTGGAACTGCTGTCGCACGCTCTTCCTCTCCCTCCTCCATTTTCCTTCAGCCCTTCACCCTTTCTTCTGCCATTGTTCGATCGTCTTCTCCATGGAGGGAACGGGCCGGAAACGACCCCATTATTCTTGCCCCGATCTGAAAGATGACATGGTGGAGGAACTCATTGATCGGTGCGTCGTCATCACCTTGGCTAGCATGGCAGGTTCATTCAAGCCCATTCTCGACTCAACTAATAACATCATTACAAAGAACCCAAGAGTCAAGGAGCAGTTTGATCTCCCCTATCTTCTTCGTCGTGACCCTGATGACTGGTGCCAGCACGATGGAGGCCTCACCCTGTGCCAGTTGATGCCGCTTGATAATGATACGTATGATGTTAAGATGCCATCGCTTGAGGGCAAGGCTTGGGCGGGCACAAATGGAGATTGGGTTGTTTACATTGGGTCCAACTGCGAGTGGGAACTTGTGAATGTGTACACTCATCACCGGGTTCCACTTCCAAAAATCTCAGCACACTGCCCAGAGGTTGAGCACACCGGTAATGTACGCACGTTCAAATACGATCATGGTGACTGTCTTCTAGGGAAGATAGCAATTTGTTGAGTTCCCAACCGCTCTTGGAATTACAACAACTATCAAGTTGTTGCTATCTTCGACAAGCTTGTTGCCGTCCTTCGTGGTTCGACTCGATGGATATTGCTCAAAAATGAGTTTATGTACACAGATGAGTATTGTGATGCAATTCAATACGAGGGCCTTGGGTTTGCTGCCACCACTCGTGGCACTGTTTTTGCATGGCATCCTAGTAGTTTCGGTACGTTTGTCTTCCACCGTAATTATAATTGTTTCATCCACATGCATGCGGGTTAGCAAGTTTCCCTTTACTAATTAACCTTCTTCTTGTGTTTCCAAGGTCCTGTGAACATCCCACCACCAATACTTGAAAAATTTTATAACCAAGGGGGAGATGCCGATGGTGATGATCACGAGCATGAGGACGAGCATCGCCCATATACTTTGTGGCGCCTGGCAACTAATTCCGATGGATCACCTCTTCTTGTGTGTATACATCCCACTGATGATGTTACTGCTAAGGAAGCAGGTGTCTCCCATGGTCGCACTCTCCAGACCTATTCCAACACCCATTGCATGGTATTCGGGATGGATACTAGTGTGCTAGCGCCAACTCCTTCTCCCTGGCACAGAATTGATAGTCTTGGAGAAAACTCGCTCTTCCTTGGACAAAACTATTCGATGATGGCGAAAGGCGATCCAACTGCTGTTGACACATTTATGAGAAGCAACTGTGTCTATACCTCGGACATTTGGGTGGTTCCCTACCCTGGTACTGATATAGTAGGCCACTTCAGCCTGGATGATCGGTCCTGTGTTGGTCTCCAGATCGACAACGGATGGCCCGTCCCAGAGAATCACTTATGGTTCAAAGCAAGCGTTTCCAACGCCGCGGAATGGTTGAGTTGAAGTTCATTTCATGGCTTGTTATTTGTTGTGTGGTGAAAACTTTAGTATTTATAATGTATCCTCGTTGTCGATGTGGGTTGATGACCTGTTGTATGTAATAAAATGATATGCATGTGATAAACTTACTAAATTTATGAATGGCTTTCGAGTCGCTTCTCTGAGTGAGTGGTGCGACGAGGCAAAAAAATATTTTTCGAATACATAATTGTACGTGCATTGCAATAGGTTATCGGATGAGGCCAATCAACAATAGTAGTACACTATTTGTACTAGTTTCACATGCTTCGCGCGTCGGGCGGGTGTTTTTACTGTAGCCATATGTTAATGTGTTCGTTGTACGTAACCAGCACCTCAAATCCTCGATACTAGTACTATATAGTAGGAGTAAGTAGTAGGAGTAGTAGGGTGGCATGGGCCAGAACAAGCATTCACGTCCAGGAGTACGACACACGCCACCACCACGACATCCATCTGACACCATATTATTTCTTAGAGTCCGTGCTAGAGCAATCTCTTCAACCTCGTCGTTTCTCTAACTTCATCCATCGCGCGGCGGGCGAGGTGGGGGTTTGCCGATAGTCGGTTTCCTTAACTGCGGTCCCACTTGTAAGGCCAACTCCAACGCACGACCCCAAACGCACCTTCATTTTGCACGAACTCCAACAATAATTTTGACTAGAAAAGCAAGACCAAAGAAAACAAGAACCACAAGAATACATTTTACTACTCCTGTAAGTTGGATTAGTGCCTTATCGATGCATTCATTGTTGATCTACGGAGGCTCGATCTTGCGTGCTTCTTTCTTCTTCGAGTGTAAAGAAGTAGACATTGCTTCCTCGCATCTAGTCTCATGTCTAGCCTCTATTCTAGTAGGAGTATCAACAAGTGCACTAATCTCATCTCTAGCCTCTGTGCTAGCTAAAAGTGATAGAACATCTACTAAATTGTGCTCTGTCAATATGTGGATGTACTCTTCTTCCCAATACAAAAACTTGCATCCATTCTACTCCCTCCGTTGCACAATACGTGCCTTCTATTTGTCAAAATATATATGTATCTAGACATGTCTTAGTATAGAGGTACATCCATTTTTGGACAAATGGAAGTCAAGTATTTTGGAACGGAGGGAGTACACAATAAAAATTTTAAGTTAGCACAACTAGTCTAATCCGAGAGAAGAACCGAAGATTTGGCCGGGTTCTTCCTCCTTTTGCCGACACGTGGGACATCCAACATCCAGGTCGTGTCATGAAAGAAAATAGAGTGGTAGTTGAAGCCACGAGATGTGCATCTTGGGTTAAACTGTAAATAGAATCTTACTACTCTTGAGTAACTCCAAAAGCAGCCACCGAAGATCTTTATTGGATTTGTTTTTCATCACCAGCACGTCGAGGTGAAAGATGTGCAGGTTCAGTGGGTCCTCTTGCATTTTCACTGACACGTGGGGCCGCATGTGAGCAAACAGATGATGGGCTCCGCGTGTCCGCTGGCTGGCTGAGAAGAGAGATAGAGGAGGGCTGAGCACGGACTGCAGGAAATTTGTTCTACATACCTCGATATAGGCTCGATATAGTGGGGTGGCATGGGCCGTAACTAGCATTCACGTCTAGCAGTACGGCACACGCCACCCACACGAGTCCCATCTGACACCAATTTTCTTGGAGTCCGTGCTACAACCATCTCTTCTCCCTCCTGTTTTCTCAGCCATCGCGCGGTGGGTGGGGTGGGGGTTTGCCGATAGTCGGTTTGCTCAACTGCGGTCCCACTTGTAAGTGAAAATGCAACACCGCACGCATTCCCACTTGAGCGGCGTGCTGGACCAACCGTGTGGGGGTGCGACGCGAACACGGCAGGCTTTTCCTTTTGAACTCGTAACTTGTAAAATTTGGTTCTGCTCCATGGAACGACCGATAGATAGAAAATAACGGTTTTGCCTAGAGTGATGAGAAGTTTGGTTCTGGCGCCGTTCATGCATGGAGTACGTACGAAAATTATGAAGTTGATGCGAAAGGTAAGATAATTACTGTAGTATCATATACTGCTACATGGATTTGACGGAAATATAAAAATACATACGAATCCATCAATGTTCAACGACATCCTCACGCCCTAGTGCGCCGGGTCACCAACCGACGTGTGAGGAGCAGCGGTGTTGGCGGCGAGCTCAACGTGCTTCTGAACAGTGCCGTCCAAGGTTGCCCTGCGCTCCAAGAAGGCCAGCGTCCTATCGTCCTCCTCTTGCATATAGTAGTCCTTGTGGACGATTTGCGCGTAGACATGGGTGATTATGTCGATGGTGTCTTGCTGCGCCAGGCGCTGCATGGCGAGCGCGACCTCGAGGTGGACATTCTCCAGCGCGACAGCGGGCAGTCGCAGGGCCACCAATGCGTCGAAGAGGTTGTTACCATAGTGGTCGTTGAGGGTGGCAGGCATCGCAGAGCCTGGGCGTGTCGGCTGGAGGCTTGCGTCAAAGTCGTATGCAAGCTTCTTGACGACGGTGAACTTGTCGAGGAAACCAATGAGGACCTCGTCGAACAAGGAGACGAAGCTGTTGTCCAAGCAGACCCTCGCCCTGGCGGCCTCAAGCAATACTACCTGGAGATGTTCCTCGGTGCCGGGACGCAGGCCGACATCATGGACCATCTGGCACAGCCGGCTGATGCTCGCGCTCATCGCCTCCATGGGTCTAGCGTAGCTTCTAGTCAACTGATCTTGCGATTCAAGTGATCACTCAGCCCTAGGTTAGCGTGCATAGGTGCGTAGGATTTCGTACTACTCCTTGGCCCTCTACTGCACCTGCCTTTGGCTGTATGATAGGTGGGCCAGCCACCCCCTGGGGCCACGTGTCATTCACCCAAAGGCAGTTCCTCACAGTGAATATCCGTTGGTCAAATTATTACATGCTGCTCCTCATGGTGAAGTGACAAGACCCTGCGCCGGAGATGACACCTGAGTATAGGCACCGTGTTCAGCATACCATAGTCAGCCTCACCGTCTGCAGTCACTATCATCATGGCTGTAGAGCTAGCCTGCTTACAACTAGCCCTGTTCGACATAATTTCCCGTGCGTAGATGCCCGTGCATTGCACGGAACACCAAGATTGGGGGTGGACGGCTCCGACAGCGGTCATCGCGCCAGATTTTTCCACGGCCTTCTACTCCTAGATGTGGTGGGGAGGAGATGAGGCTGATTGTGAGAGACAAGGAGTTGTTTGTAAATAGGGAACAAGTGCAGGCATCTTTTTGCAAAAATGGAGAATCTTGGTTTGTATGCGTCAGATCTAGATCCGACGGCTATTGGTGAAAGATGGGAGGCACAACATCATCACCAACTCAGGACCTGTTTGATTCGCAGGATTTTGAAAACGCATGAATAGGACACGGCAATATTACAAGTTTCAAACTGATATTACAAATGTTAGGAGTAATGCTGCACCTACGAAGAGGGAATTACTAGGAAGTTTACGTAAGAACTTTCGTTACTTTAGGTGGATGCAGCATTATCGTACAAATTAAAATCCACCGCCTGACAAGTCACTAATGGGCAAATAAGTTTTCGAGTCTCTGGCCACTTGATGTTTCAAAAACAAATTCAGCTTCTACGGAGAAATGAGCTCCACCGTGTACCCGCGCGAGTGTGGCTGGGCACGAAGCGTGAGTACGTGCATGGTGCACCTATTCTCTTCTTGTATACGTACACCACCTACGTGGGGTTGTGTGAGAGAGATACAAACCTATAGAGATATAGTGTGTGGGTTCTTGAGAATTTTTGGGGGGGGGGTCAATAAAAATATTTAACATATGCAATGTGTGTGAAATAGAGTCATGGATATAACATATATATATAGAGGGGGCGATCCACGAGAAGAGAGTGGAGGTATCATCGGCTTGAGGTGTCCATAGAATCGAAGAGAGGGATGATGTGTGTGTGTGCGCGCGCGCGATCGATAAAGAGTGCCATCGAATTTGTGTGTGCCCACGTCAAAGATATAGAGTGGCTGGCCTACTGGAACGTGAGATGGGACATGTGCAGTTTGTCTCTGTGGCATGGATACCTACCTGCAGCGCCCAACTGTCGGTGTGTGGTGGGGGAGAGGGAGGCCCAATTAACTATAGAGGTACAATGGCTGGTATATGTGTGGAGGAGGATAGAGGCCTACCTCATGTATTAAGGAGATCGATCTGCCTCATGTATTAAGGGAGATCGATCGGCATCCATGCATATGTGCAGGAGATGAATAAGGTTGGGAGAGAGACAGATCTAGAGTATTGGAGGGGGTGGTAGTGGAGTTGCTTCTAACAAATGGTGGGATAGGCTTGCTAGACAAACGGAGGGCACGCCCGCAATATCAATAAGAGAGGAGATGGCTGCTTGTTGTCTGTGCACGTGCGTGTGAGAGACGGGTCAGGAGGCATGCACGAATGATGAGGGGGGACGATGTGGCTGTGGTAAGCAGACGTAACTACATAGGAAGATCAATCACCCTTTGTAAGAGAAAGGAGAGATATAACTTGTGAGGTACGGCAATCGATGGGGGGGTAGTTAAAGTCGATCTAGGTATATGTTGGGAAATCGATCGGTATACATGCATGTGTGTGTTAGAAGCAAATGAGGCACGAGGAGAAGGATAGAGAGAGAAGGATGCATGTAGGAGGTGGTACGAGAGGCATACTATATCGAGGGGTAGGAGTGTGCGAGTACGAGAACGATGAAAAGAGTGGTGGGAGTGAGGCATGGACGGTGACAAGAGAAGAGGGGAAGCTTGTGTTTGTGCTAGGCACACCGGGCTAGAGAGGCATATCGATCGATGTGTGCCGTAAAGAAGGAGTTGGGGGGCCTACACACACCGTGGGTGAATGACCTAAAGTGAAAAGAAGAATTTGCGTGATGGAGCTAGAGAATGCTGAGGGAGGGTGAGAGGGATGCGGGCGTGTGCATGCATAAGAGAAAGTTAGCGCTAGCTACAAAGATAAGAGGGTTGTGTGGGTGTAAAAGATGAATAGAGGTCATATATACTTCATTATAAAAAGCGAATTCGGATATTTGAAGAATTTATCATAGTGTTTCAAACCGACGGATGTGTGAATATATATAACGGTGATACACATGGTGTGGTTATGAACATGGTATACTACATTTAATATATTTTATCTCTACTCTTATAAAAACGGAGTTGTTGATGATGGTGTGCCTGCCATCCTGCATTATAGGCCGTCTGATTTATATCTAGCGGATAGCAAGGAAACTATGATGGTTGAAGTTGGCAACAATCATGATTGTAGATTCTTATTGAAATAGAGAAACGAATTCAAATTTAGTTCGAATTGCAGCGGTAGTATAGACATTTGGAATGCACTAAAATGTTGGTATGAGTACGTTACATGCATTATACAGCAAGCGAAAAAATTTAATCAGACATAACATGGATTCATACTCCCTCCTTCCATCTATATAGGGCGTAATGAGATTTTTAAGACCGCCTTTGACTATTGACAAGATTAATAGTACATGACATGCACAATGTGAAAATTATATCATTGAAAGAACCTTTCACAGACGAATTTAACGGTGTGCTTTGTGTAAGTTGCATGTCATATATCATTGCTCTAATATTTGGTCAAAGTTAGCATCGAAAAACACATTAGGCCCAATATAGATGGAAGGAGGGAGTAGCTTTGAATAGCATTTGTATAGTAAAACGGGGCAAGACTCTCTCTTTGTGTGGTGTGAATAGTTTTATTTTTTCGTTTTCTTTTTGGTTGAGGGAAGTGCGAATTGATTTGGTACGTACAAGTACAATATTACTACACGTTAGGCTTGTCCCTAAAATTCAACCCATGTCTTGTTATATCCCGAAAATTCAGATATCGTGCTCCCAAAACTGGCGCCTTCACAACCAGCGCCTTGCTATCCTGAAATTACAACGCGCGCGAAAACTCCCTCCAGCTGCCAAATCCCAACACGCGAAATCCCCCTTCTAACCCTGGGCCGAAAGGGCCGCTAGTTCAAATCGGTGGGGGGTACTTTTGTAACACACCCTACATTTTGGTAAAGTGTGTTCCTAAGTCATGCTTCACCCCCTCCCATCGCCCCCTTTGCGCCATTCGAAATCCCAGGCCACCATAACCTCTCCACTCCAGCCGCGAAACCCCACCCTCCTTCGTCCGCCACGTCACCACTGCCCAGCCGGAGCCTCTTCCCCGACGACGACGTCCACAGCAACAGCTCGACGTCCCTTGTCCACCTCCCCAGATGAGGATCCGTCGTCCATCTTGCCGTCCCGCCGGTTCAGCCGCCCCGTCCTCCACCTCCAAGGAGCTGCTCCGACGATCGCCTCGTCTATCGCGACTGCTCCATCCCCACAACGCCGCCTTAACCTGCTCCACAGGAACCGCAGCATCCTCACCGGCTTCTCGGACGAAGCCGAGGCCTACTCGGCGCCACCAAAGAGGCTGTACACTCATCGCATCACACTTCTCCTTAACTCGACCTCCCAGCGCTGACGGTGCTCCATCCCGCACCCCCATGGAGCGGCTACTTTGAAGCCGGCGCCGCGGGCGACATCTCCATGGCGGCTCTCCCCCAGTGCGAGGCCCCTTCGGTGGCGGCGGCCATACCAGCCGGATCTGCTGCTGCTGCTCCGGCTCTCGCTCGATCGCTTGCTCGCCCAGCTACTGCTGCTGCTCTCCCCTCGCTCGTGCTGCTGCTCTGCTCCGATTAAGCCACACTTCAGTCGACTGAATCGACTTTTGGGTCAGTCGATTTTCAGGGGTTGGGGGGCTCGCCGGAGTTAAGGAAGAACCACCCATTGCGGGGACGGGGGCTCGCCGGAGAGGTACCCCCACTATCTATCTTAGGGTTCAGGGTGGGGGTGGGGCGGGGGCCTAGAGGGCTGGCCGGGGAGGCAGTGGCAAGTTGTTTCGGGGCGGCGAGGCGACGCTGGGGCCGGCGGCGAGGCCGGTGGTGGCTGGCGGCTCAGGGGGTGCATGTTGAAGATGAACTGCAGGCCCTCCCTAAACTACATGTCAAGTGCCTCTCTGCTACCATTGCGTTCAGTTTCGACAGTAGCATTCAGATTCCACAGTAAATTTCAGTTTTGACAGTTAAGTTCAGAGTCAACAGTTTTTACCTCATCTGTTGTAGTCAGGTGGTTTTTGGTGATGTTAATTTTACATCCATTTTACATCATCTATTGGAGATGCTATTAGAATCCCACTTGAGATTGATGATGTCTGTCTTGTGCTGCTTCAGCCTTGACGTCTTACGGCTCACCGGAGCTGCTCCAACGACAGAACGATCCATCACAACAGAGTAGTGCCCTGGACGCCGTCTACAGATTCCTCAGATCTTCCACCACACTTTCGACAGCCACCTCTACCTCAACTGCTTCAGCAACCAACCCAATGATTCTGAGGTCGACACGGCTACGGCAAAGAGGTTGTACACTTGTTGCATCACTTATTACTATGCATTCACGTTGATCCATTAGGGCTATTTTGGTTCAACGAAAAAATATCGATCCACTGGTCGTTACCATCACTCTAAATTTCTGCATGCTCTCCTTACATAATCTCACCATATTTTTTTTGTATGCATGTCAGATATTATACACAGTCATGCTGAACATGTAGAGAAAAAGAGAAGAGCTTTGCGCGGCAATACAATGTCATGCAGACATCGCTCCATGGTGGGTTCAATGGCAAACTGAGGGAGTCCTGGATTAGGGGGTGTCCGGATTGCCGGACTATACCTTCGGCCGGACTCCTGGACTGTCACATCCCTAACTTCTGGTAATGCTCTAGGCTAGCTTCATGTGTGCATCATGTCTATATTTTTGAAACCTGAATTGAGGAATATTGGAAGCCTCAAAACCCTAAATAAAAGAGGGGCAAAAACCCTAGAAATCTCATTCATTGCTCCAAAAGGCTCTCCTTAAATGTTTGATAATTTTTGGTAAGGGTTCTGGTCCCAACCAAAATATTGAACATTTTTGAGGAATTATTTTTTGGGATTTTGGATTTAATTCATTAGCTATTTGAATTTGAATTATATTCATATAATTAGAATATAATTTCAAATACCCCCTGAAATATTTTATAAGCTTTTGGAAAAGTCCATCTAGCAATATAAAATATTCAGAGGAGCTTTGGCATTGTTTGAATTATTATTTTAATTCAAAACACTGGCAAAATAAATTAAATAAAACAAACAGAACAAAAAAAATAAAAAAAAAAGAGCAAACTACCTGGCCACTTACCTGGCGCAGCCCACCTGGCAGCCCACTGGCCGGCCCAGCACTGTGCTGGCCCGTGCCAGCCACCTGCTTCCTCTCGCCAGGCAGGCAGAGAGGAGCGCGCCCGCGCACGCCGAGCTCGCCACGCAGCTCCCTGGCCGCCTGCCTCGCCTGGACATCGTGGCGACGCCTCGAAGCCACTCCTCGGCACTGCCCCGACCCCTCCGACACCCCATTCTCCCCCTGGCTCTCTCCCTCGTCCTCTCCCGTTATGCCTGAGCGCAGCCGTCGCCGCCGCTTGCCGCTGCCGCGACCACCGCCGTCCCCTCGCCCCATGACCATGCCTAGCAGCTCCGAAATCGAGCACCCCATCCCCACGCCGAAGGAAACAACCCGGAGGGCTCTGCTTCGTCGCCATCGACCCGTCTTCAACCTCGGGACATCGGAGATCGTCATCGCCGTTCCGTCGCCTCTGAGCCGTCCCCGAGCGCGCTGAGCCTCCCTACGACATCACCGTGAGCCCCTGAGTTTTTCCCCTCACCTCCCCCTCTCGCTAGCTTCCTCTAGCCACCGCCCCACGAGCTCCCGAGGCCGCCGTCCGCCATGGCCGACCTCCTGCTCACCGCTGAGCTTACCACGCCCAGCTGTGCTATCCACCGTGCTCCCTGGGCCCCCTAGATGCGGCTTAGCTACCTGGTTCCCTCGAGGGCGAGCCATAGCCCTGCGCCCGTGCACCACCGAGCTCCGGCCACCACACTTGTCGCCATTGCCGTCGCTACGGGCCGCCATAGCCACTGCTGCTTGCACTGCTCGATGCGGACGAGCACGGGCAACGCGTAGATGCCCTCCGCCACGCTTTTGGTGGCCGGAGGAGCGATTCCGAAGCCCTCCGCCGTGCCTGTTGCCGCCGGCGTTGAGCCGCCGGCCTGTTTGGGCCATTTGACCGGGGTTTGACCTCCCCCTGTGTCACTGACATGCGGGACCAGCCCGCCTAATTAATCTAGGTTAGTTTAAGTTAAAACGCTAACTAACCCAGTTAGTTAGGTTAGTCACTGACACGGAGGACCCACTGGTCAGTTTGACCTGGGCTGCCCGTTGACTCGCTTACGTCATGCTGACGTAGTGCTGACGCAGTAAATTC
>NC_057812.1:505308207-505460468 GCF_018294505.1 Triticum aestivum | reverse complement strand
TGTTGCTAGTTGCATTAGCTCAAAACACATTCATATTGCCATGTCATGAGCATGCATCATATTGTGCATTGCATTGATTGTATTTCTTCTTTGTTGCCGGTATTTGTCCCCTCTCGATAGACGTGATACCGATGATGTGATCGTTGACACTGATGAAGACTCAATGTTATCTTCAGAAGTGCCAGGCAAGCAAAACCCCCTTGTTCATTCCGATACAATCCTACTCTCTCGCTCCTGCTCTCTTTTACTGCATTAGGACAACACCGATTCATCTGTTACTTGCTGCGGTAGCTGAACCCCTTTGTCCTTTGCATGACCTGTCATTGCCACAGTAAATAGATGAAACCCACTAGCATGAGTAGGAGTTGTTTGAGCCCTGATGTGCCTACTCATTCATGTTTGTTTGTCATGCCTGCTATTGCTTAGAGTTGAGTCAGGTCTGATTCATCGGGGATGAATCAGAGGCGTGTGAACATGTCCTACTATGTGTGAGCTAAGTGTGTGAACACGATTTGGTAAAGGTAGCGGTGAGAGGCCATGTAGGAGTACATGGTGGGTTGTCTCATTGCAACCGTCCTCAGGAACTGAGTTCTGTGTTTGTGATCCATGATTCAGCTACTACCACGCATTGGGCCCGAAACCAATGGACCCTCTCAGCTTCTTAATCACCCTTGTCCTCTGTCCAGGAGTTGCAAGTAGTTTCTGGTGTTTGTAGTATGCTGGAGTCCGTGGACAGCGCTGACCGTAGGGGTGGGCTGTGATGCGGTAGGCACGTGGCCGGGTAAACCGGGCACCCGTTTGGTGTCACGGAACCCTGTACACATCGTTTGGGGCTGTGAGCGAAACTCCGGCCGGATCTCCTCATGGATGGAACCCGAATAGGCGATAAACCTGGACTAGAGACTTGAGTGTTTAGGCAGGCCGTGGCCGACACCCACGTTGGGCTTCCGCTTGAAGGTTGCCGAGTACATGTCGTGTAAACGGCGGTAAGTGGTGAGAGCGTGTGTGAAGAAGTACACCCCTGCAGGGTTAACCTAATCTATTCGAATAGCCGTGTCCACGGAAAAGGACTTCTGGGTTGCTTATATCAGTTCATAGACAAGTGAAAGTGGATACTCTAAAATACGCAAGATAAGCGTGAGTGCTATGGATGGCGTTCTCGTAGGGGGACGGGAGCGGATCCATAGTGGTGTATTGCTATGGTGAATATGTGGACTCGTGTGCGCCACCTCAAAAGAGTTACATTGCAGTCGTAGTTTAGGATAGCCACCGAGTCAAAGCTGGCTTGCTGCAGTTAAACCCCACCATCCCTTTGTTGATAATGATGCATATGTAGTTAGTTCTGAGGTAAGTCTTGCTGGGTACATTTGTACTCACGTTTGCCTATTTTATGTTTTTGCAGAGAGACTTCAGTCTCACTAGTAATTCCGCGTGGTCTTCGACGTTTAGCTTGATACCTCAACTACGATCTTGTGCCCTCGGCAGGATCTGATAGATAGTCAGGCTTCTCAGCCTTTTTCATTTATAGTTGTCTGTACTCAGACATGATAGCTTCCGCTTGTGCTTTGACTTGTATGCTCTGAGTGTTGGGTCATGAGACCCATGTTTGTAATATCTCGCTCCTCGGAGCCTATTGAATAACTACTTGAGTCGTAGAGTCATTTTGTGATGCCATGTTGTATTGCACATATCGAGCATATTGTGTGTATGTTATTGAAATGCTTGGTATGTGTGGGATCTGACCATCTAGTTGTTTATCTTTAGTAGCCTCTCTTACGGGGAAATGTCTCCTAGTGTTTCCACCGAGCCATGGTAGCTTGCTACTGCTCCGGAACACTTAGGCTGGCCGGCATGTGTCCTTCTTCGTTCCTGTGTCTGTCCCTTCGGGGAAATGTCACGCGATGAATACCGGAGTCCTGTTAGCCCGCTACAGCCCGGTTCACTGGAGTCCTGCTAGCCCAGTGCTACAGCCTGGTTTCACTCGCTGATGACCGACACGTTCGATGCTGGGTCATGGATGCCTGTCCCTGTAAGTCTGTGCCACTTTGGGTTTACGACTAGCCATGTCAGCCCGGGCTCTTTATCATATGGATGCTAGCGACACTGTCATATACGTGTGCCAAAAGGCACAAACGGTCCCGGGCTAAGGTAAGGCGACACCCGTGGAATACCGTGCGTGAGGCCGCAAAGTGATATGAGGTGTTACATGCTAGATCGATGTGGCATTGAGTCGGGGTCCTGACAGCGTTGGTATCAGAGCTTGACTGCCTGTAGGTTTACCAAGCCAAACTGGTCGAAGTTGAGTCTAGAAATTCTTTAGTTATATAAGGGAATTGATTGTGGGATGGAACGTAAGGCTCTTTTTACTCCTTATACCTCATGGCCTTCTGATCTGAGTCATCTTATCTTTCCTACGGGGTTAAGAAACTAGGCTTTCTCTTCTTTCTATCAGGATCACGTATTACTAATCCGTAGACTTATAAGATTGTTGGACTTAAGCCTCGTTTCAGTTCCTACTACTTCTGTATGTTAATTATTGATCTCGAGACCTTGATATTGTGCTTCTGAGTGGTTATGCCACCATTTTTGTGAATGTCTCAAATCTTTTCTGAGCATTTATAGCCGTTATGCTGTCCGAGTCATCCTAGGTTTCTAAGTAGTCTGATGCAATTGCAAATCCTTTCTTCCTGTTTCAATGTTCCCATGGGCCAGATTAACCACACTAATCAGTGAGTTGAGGTACTCCGTTACCTTGACATATATGTTGGAGATACTATTATGGCCCTAGGTGTTTAGGGAGTCACCTAGTAATCTAGCAATGTTTTGTGATCCCCAGTGTGATGATTCTGGCTTTTATTCTCGAAAGCATCCCGTGATGCCACTTAGTAGTAGGTATTCTATTCCTTGGGCTTTGAACCCGAGATTCACTCTACTTACTTCATGTTGATAGTGTTTGCTAGTTCCTTCAGGATATTAGTAACTTTGCGATAGTCCTCGAGGTCCGTGGTATTTCCTTCTTCCAAACACTATGAACCGCTTATGGCAGATGTTTATTGGATCAAAAGATCACAATTAGAGTACTCTTGAGGAGTTCTCCATTCATAAATCGTGACTCTGCCAGTTCTACCTTTCTGCATGGGTTATCCGGAAGAAATATGTTGAACTTGGTTCGACATACTAATCTATGCATCCACAACTCAGAAAATTATATGTTCCTTTGAGTTGTTCTCCGTAGTTGCATTCTGACCCTCGTCTATCAATTGATAGTCAAGAGTATGCGTGCGTTCGTTTATCGATGCCTATTACTCTTGTGGTCCGTCAAGCCATTCTGTCCTGAATGACTTGGAGAAACAAACTCCAGTACCTCTTCCATATCCAGGATTGGGTCAAAGAAGTTGTGCTCCACAGATCTAATTGCTAATCCAGCTTTTGGTTCTGTTCTACCTTGGAGTATTACCTTATTCTATATCGAGATTGTTATAGGAATTGCACACCATCCTATGAACTCTTGGTACAGTGATACTTCTCACCATCATTAGTCATTCCTCGGCCCTCGTGTTGATGCAACCGGAATACCGACAAATGAGTTGTGATGTGTGAGATCAATACTCCCAGCAACCTCGTTGCTTGGTAGTTAAAGGATAATAATTTCATTCTTAGTATGTTGGTTTTTGAATCATCCTTCTAAGACTGATCGTGCTACCTAGTCCTTATTTCGGTGCACCCTTCGATTGATGAATTAGGATCTTGTCAAGCCCTCGCTCACTTGATCATATCATCTTGCCCCGAAAAGCAAGATTGTTCTCGAGCTTAGTAACATATCGGTGGTTCGTGATTTTCCGAAGATCTTCTCGGAAGTACTACCAGGTTGTCACCTGACCGCTATGTTGAGCTCGTGATCAAGTTGGTTTATTGTAAACCACCCTTTCTCCAAGAATCTGTGATGGATATCCCTGAGCTAGTTGGTTAAGCTAGACAACAACTTGGAGAGTTGGAAGGTAAAAGCTTGCCTGACTTAGTTCGTTCCAAAGGGATATTCTTGTGTAGTGTGTGTTGAAGAAAGATGATATCTTCATCGGTTGGTCCCTGTGATCAGTTGCTGGACCTATTGCCTTATCAATCCTTTGATTTGAGTGTGGGCTATCGTCAAATCAAATCAATACCAATGATGCTCGTAATGTTGTCTTGTTCGTGGTTGATCCCTCGAGCATACACCATTACATCTTTGGTCTGACCAATGCTATCACTTGTTCACTTAACTATGGAATTCCTTTTGAAAGGAAACCCAGAAGAATTGTTGTTGAGCCCATTGACAACATCCTTGCCTTCTCCATAATTTTGCTGAGCATTAAGCTAGTGTTGGAAACTTTTGAAAGCATTTTCTTCATGCTAGCTCATGAAGTATTTGTTTGATGAAAGGAGTGACTTCCTCTTATACACGTGCATTTGGTGAAAGTTGCCGCCGTGAATTTGAGAAAGTTAGTTTTGCTTCCTCTGGAATCATCCCAAGTCAGTCATGCATACGTGCGAAGTATTCTGTGGTCTGGAGATTTGCAACCTCCATGCTATATGTATATCCTAGCACACCAAGCCACTGATTGAGTTGTTCAAAGATAAAGGAGTCTGTCCAAGGTGAACTCTTTGGACTTCCACGCGTGGAGACTTCGATGTCATTAATGATGGTTCCCCCTCCTGAACTCGGTAGTGTTTTATTATAAGACTACTTCGTGGTCATGCTTGTCTGGGACAACGTGTTCACATGTTTGTAGCAGAACCAGCTCATGTTTTGGAGCTTACTATCGTAGTTCATTCCCCGAGAATCTCGCAACGTCATCTCGTCGATTTGTGTTGCAAACTTTTGTTTTCCTTCCCAGACTCGATGAGTCTGGAATATCCTGACACCAACCAGATCTGAATCTCAGGCAGATATGATGGTTTGGAACATTTCCCAAGAACTATAATATTGGTCCCTCGATAACCGGTAAAGTGGATGTCGTGGCCAACACACCCAGCCGGAAGACCTATTATTGTAGTATCTTGATTGAGGAAGTTGGCCACCTCCCCATAAGGATTTCGTAGGATTTACCTCCCTAGTTGTTCCTTATGGATTTTTGTATTCCCGAAGTCCGACCTTTTACTTGATGTTCTAGATATCAAACCATATCTATGAATGGGTTACACTAGCACATCAAGGAGAACATTAGAAGCGGAGTGCTAAATGTCTCTCGGTCGATCGTCCAGATTTTGTTTCCTTGGCCTCGCTAAGGTGAAATCTGAGAAAGTGTTATCTCCCTTTGCATCTGCGTCATCCTTCCTCATTCATCATGGTAGTAAGTTGTGTTACCAGAATCCTTGACACGGATATTGGTAAAATCTTGATGAATATGGAAATGCTCAAGTTCTTGAGAGCACGCACAAGCGTTAGGTGTTACCGTCGACACTAACTAGGTTTGCTCTCAACTTCCTCGGTTATGCTATAACCATTCCAATAGTGGAATAACTCTCTATTGTTGAGCCTCTCCCCAGTTACCAGAATCATTCCCAGCAATTGCATTTTGTTCCCAGCTTGCACCGCCAATGTGCCATTCTACCACGGATCTCTTCCATTTCCGGTGGTAAGCAAATTCATCCATTACGTTGTCTTCAACAAGGTAATCCACATCATCCAAGTTTGAGTATGCCATTCTACCGAACCCCTCTAAATGATCGATTATGATTTGCCTTAAGCTGGTATAAAGAGTTTCAATGATCTTTGAATCAAAAGTAATTCTTTTTGCCACTTAAGGGGAGATATCTACGAGTCACGCTTCCGGAGGTGTCTCGTTGTGGTATCATGGCAACTCAACTCCTCGCTACGTTGACAACCGTTCACCACCTTCTTAGGTGTGGAATCGTTGTCTACCTAGTGAACCTTCGTCATCTGTTCCACTCCATTTCTCTAGAGGTGTGCTTCGTCTCTCAGCTCGAGAGATGTTGCTATGTTCCATTCCGTGAGTTAATCCTGAGTTGTTCGACCTTCGAGAAGAACGATTCTTTTAGGGTTTTTCCTTTCCTCTCGTTGTCATGATTAGCTGGAGTTCTCAGAGCAACACTTCAAGACAACGATGGTGATCGAATCAACGTTCCTATGAAGTGCAACCTGGATCGTGAAGATTGTACTAGTTTGCGTTTTCCCTTCATCCTACTCTACGCTTGAATCTCGAGACGAGATTCTTGTTTAGTGGGGGTGAGTTGTCACATCCCTAACTTCTGGTAATGCTCTAGGCTAGCTTCATGTGTGCATCATGTCTATATTTTTGAAACCTGAATTGAGGAATATTGGAAGCCTCAAAACCCTAAATAAAAGAGGGGCAAAAACCCTAGAAATCTCATTCATTGCTCCAAAAGGCTCTTCTTAAATGTTTGATAATTTTTGGTAAGGGTTCTGGTCCCAACCAAAATATTGAACATTTTTGAGGAATTATTTTTTGGGATTTTGGATTTAATTCATTAGCTATTTGAATTTGAATTATATTCATATAATTAGAATATAATTTCAAATACCCCCTGAAATATTTTATAAGCTTTTGGAAAAGTCCATCTAGCAATATAAAATATTCAGAGGAGCTTTGGCATTGTTTGAATTATTATTTTAACTCAAAACAGTGGCAAAATAAATTAAATAAAACAAACAGAACAAAAAAATAAAAAAAGAGCAAACTACCTGGCCACTTACCTGGCGCAGCCCACCTGGCAGCCCACTGGCCGGCCCAGCACTGTGCTGGCCCGTGCCAGCCACCTGCTTCCTCTCGCCAGGCAGGCAGAGAGGAGCGCGCCCGCGCACGCCGAGCTCGCCACGCAGCTCCCTGGCCGCCTGCCTTGCCTGGACAGCGTGGCGACGCCTCGAAGCCACTCCTCGGCACTGCCCCGACCCCTCCGACACCCCATTCTCCCCCTGGCTCTCTCCCTCGTCCTCTCCCGTTATGCCCGAGCGCAGCCGTCGCCGCCGCTTGCCGCTGCCGCGACCACCGCCGTCCCCTCGCCCCATGACCATGCCTAGCAGCTCCGAAATCGAGCACCCCATCCCCACGCCGAAGGAAACAACCCGGAGGGCTCTGCTTCGTCGCCATCGACCCGTCTTCAACCTCGGGACACCGGAGATCGTCATCGCCGTTCCGTCGCCTCTGAGCCGTCCCCGAGCGCGCTGAGCCTCCCTACGACATCACCGTGAGCCCCTGAGTTTTTCCCCTCACCTCCCCCTCTCGCTAGCTTCCTCTAGCCACCGCCCCACGAGCTCCCGAGGCCGCCGTCCGCCATGGCCGACCTCCTGCTCACCGCTGAGCTTACCACGCCCAGCTGTGCTATCCACCGTGCTCCCTGGGCCCCCTAGATGCGGCCTAGCTACCTGGTTCCCTCGAGGGCGAGCCATAGCCCTGCGCCCGTGCACCACCGAGCTCCGGCCACCACACTTGTCGCCATTGCCGTCGCTACGGGCCGCCATAGCCACTGCTGCTTGCACTGCTCGATGCGGACGAGCACGGGCAACGCGTAGATGCCCTCCGCCACGCTTTTGGTGGCCGGAGGAGCGATTCCGAAGCCCTCCGCCGTGCCTGTTGCCGCCGGCGTTGAGCCGCCGGCCTGTTTGGGCCATTTGACCGGGGTTTGACCTCCCCCTGTGTCACTGACATGCGGGACCAGCCCGCCTAATTAATCTAGGTTAGTTTAAGTTAAAACGCTAACTAACCCAGTTAGTTAGGTTAGTCACTGACACGGAGGACCCACTGGTCAGTTTGACCTGGGCTGCCCGTTGACTCGCTTACGTCATGCTGACGTAGTGCTGACGCAGTAAATTCTTTTCTGGATTTATTTTTATATAGGAAATTCCAGAAAATGCCTAAAACTTCCAAAATTCATAGAAAATTAACCGTAACTCCAAATTAAATAATTTATATATGAAAAATTATCAGAAAAATTCAAGGAATCCATCTGTACCATTATCATGAATGTTAGAACAACTTATCACTACTGTTTAGAGCAAATGAAGTGAATGACATTTAAATAATCACATATGCAGTTTGAATTTGAATCTTGTATTCAAACCAACTTCATTTAATCTGTTGCTAGTTGCATTAGCTCAAAACACATTCATATTGCCATGTCATGAGCATGCATCATATTGTGCATTGCATTGATTGTATTTCTTCTTTGTTGCCGGTATTTGTCCCCTCTCGATAGACGTGATACCGATGATGTGATCGTTGACACTGATGAAGACTCAATGTTATCTTCAGAAGTGCCAGGCAAGCAAAACCCCCTTGTTCATTCTGATACAATCCTACTCTCTCGCTCCTACTCTCTTTTACTGCATTAGGACAACACCGATTCATCTGTTACTTGCTGCGGTAGCTGAACCCCTTTGTCCTTTGCATGACCTGTCATTGCCACAGTAAATAGATGAAACCCACTAGCATGAGTAGGAGTTGTTTGAGCCCTGATGTGCCTACTCATTCATGTTTGTTTGTCATGCCTGCTATTGCTTAGAGTTGAGTCAGGTCTGATTCATCGGGGATGAATCAGAGGCGTGTGAACATGTCCTACAGTGTGTGAGCTAAGTGTGTGAACACGATTTGGTAAAGGTAGCGGTGAGAGGCCATGTAGGAGTACATGGTGGGTTGTCTCATTGCAGCCGTCCTCAGGAACTGAGTTCTGTGTTTGTGATCCATGATTCAGCTACTACCACGCATTGGGCCCGAAACCAATGGACCCTCTCGGCTTCTTAATCACCCTTGTCCTCTGTCCAGGAGTTGCAAGTAGTTTCTGGTGTTTGTAGTATGCTGGAGGCCGTGGACAGCGCTGACCGTAGGGGTGGGCTGTGATGCGGTAGGCACGTGGCCGGGTAAACCGGGCACCCGTTTGGTGTCACGGAACCCTGTACACATCGTTTGGGGCTGTGAGCGAAACTCCGGCCGGATCTCCTCATGGATGGAACCCGAATAGGCGATAAACCTGGACTAGAGACTTGAGTGTTTAGGCAGGCCGTGGCCGACACCCACGTTGGGCTTCCGCTTGAAGGTTGCCGAGTACATGTCGTGTAAACGGCGGTAAGTGGTGAGAGCGTGTGTGAAGAAGTACACCCCTGCAGGGTTAACCTAATCTATTCGAATAGCCGTGTCCCCGGAAAAGGACTTCTGGGTTGCTTATATCAGTTCATAGACAAGTGAAAGTGGATACTCTAAAATACGCAAGATAAGCGTGAGTGCTATGGATGGCGTTCTCGTAGGGGGACGGGAGCGGATCCATAGTGGTGTATTGCTATGGTGAATATGTGGACTCGTGTGCGCCACCTCAAAAGAGTTACATTGCAGTCGTAGTTTAGGATAGCCACCGAGTCAAAGCTGGCTTGCTGCAGTTAAACCCCACCATCCCTTTGTTGATAATGATGCATATGTAGTTAGTTCTGATGTAAGTCTTGCTGGGTACATTTGTACTCACGTTTGCCTATTTTATGTTTTTGCAGAGAGACTTCAGTCTCACTAGTAATTCCGCGTGGTCTTCGACGTTTAGCTTGATACCTCAGCTACGATCTTGTGCCCTCGGCAGGATCTGATAGATAGTCAGGCTTCTCAGCCTTTTTCATTTATAGTTGTCTGTACTCAGACATGATAGCTTCTGCTTGTGCTTTGACTTGTATGCTCTGAGTGTTGGGTCATGAGACCCATGTTTGTAATATCTCGCTCCTCGGAGCCTATTGAATAAACTACTTGAGTCGTAGAGTCATTTTGTGATGCCATGTTGTATTGCACATATCGAGCATATTGTGTGTATGTTATTGAAATGCTTGGTATGTGTGGGATCTGACCATCTAGTTGTTTATCTTTAGTAGCCTCTCTTACGGGGAAATGTCTCCTAGTGTTTCCACCGAGCCATGGTAGCTTGCTACTGCTCCGGAACACTTAGGCTGGCCGGCATGTGTCCTTCTTCGTTCCTGTGTCTGTCCCTTTGGGGAAATGTCACGCGATGAATACCGGAGTCCTGTTAGCCCGCTACAGCCCGGTTCACCGGAGTCCTGCTAGCCCAGTGCTACAGCCTGGTTTCACTCGCTGATGACCGACACGTTCGATGCTGGGTCAAGGATGCCTGTCCCTGTAAGTCTGTGCCACTTTGGGTTTACGACTAGCCATGTCAGCCCGGGCTCTTTATCATATGGATGCTAGCGACACTGTCATATACGTGTGCCAAAAGGCGCAAACGGTCCCGGGCTAAGGTAAGGCGACACCCGTGGAATACCGTGCGTGAGGCCGCAAAGTGATATGAGGTGTTACATGCTAGATCGATGTGGCATTGAGTCGGGGTCCTGACATGGACTATGAAGATACAAGATTGAAGACTTTGTCCCGTTTCTGGAAGGGACTTTCCTTGGTGTGGAAGGCAAGCTTGGCGATACGGATATGTAGATCTCCTACCATTGTAACCGACTCTGTGTAACCCTAGCCCTCTCCGGTGTCTATATAAACCGGGGAGTTTTAGTCCGTAGGACGAACAACAATCATACCATAGGCTAGCTTCTAGGGTTTAGCCTCTCTGATCTCGTGGTAGATCTACTCTTGTATTACCCATATCATCAATATTAATCAAGCAGGACGTAGGGTTTTTCCTCCATCAAGAGGGCCCGAACCTGGGTAAAACATCGTGTCCCCTGCCTCATGTTACCATCCGACCTAGACGCATAGTTCGGGACCCCCTACCTGAGATCTGCCAGTTTTGACACCGACATTGGTGCTTTCATTGAGAGTTCCTCTGTGTCATCGCTTTTAGGCCCGATGGCTTCTCCGATCATCAACAGTGATGCGATCCAGGGTGAGACTTTTCTCCCCGGACAGATCTTCGTATTCGGCGGCTTTGCACTGCGGGCCAATTCGCTTGGTCATCTGGAGCAGATCGAAAGCTACGCCCCTGGCCATCAGGTCAGATTTGGAAGTTTGAACTACACGGCTGACATCCGCGGAGACTTGATCTTCGACGGATTCGAGCCACAGCCGAGCGCGCCGCACTGTCACGATGGGCATGATTTAGCTCTGCCTCCAAACAGTGCCCTGGAGGCCGCACCTGTGTCCGCTCCAACCCCTAGCTCGGAGCCGATCACACCAACCGAGGACGGGTGGTTAGACACCGCCTCGGGGGCTGCAATCTCTATGGCGATTGAGCTGAACACCAGCCCTATTCTCTGCGAAGCCCATGACTCCAAGGAGCCGGACTCCTCTCCGGACTCCGATCCCTTTGTGCCTCGACTGATCGAACCCGATTGGGCGCCAATCATGGAGTTCACCGCCGCGGACATCTTTCAGCACTCACCCTTCGGCGATATTCTGAATTCACTAAAGTCTCTCTCTTTGTCAGGAGAGCCCTGGTCAGACTATAGTCGGCAAGGTTGGGATGCGGATGATGAAGAAATTCAAAGCCCACCCACCACCCACTTCATAGCCACTGTCGATGATTTAACCGACATGCTCGACTTCGACTCCGAAGACATCGACGGTATGGACGCCGATGCAGGAGACGATCAAGATCCAGCGCCTATAGGGCACTGGAAAGCCACCTCGTTGTATGATATATACATGGTGGACACCTCAAAAGAAGGTAATGGTGATGGAACATCGGAGGATGACCCCTCCAAGAAGCAGCCTAAGAGCCGGCGTCAGCGGCGCCGCTCTAAATCCCGCCAAAACAAAAATGGTGATTCTGGCACGGGGGATAATAACACCCCGAATAGTGCCGAAGACAACCACCTCCAGCAAGATTCAGCACAGGAGGATAGAGAAGCCAGCCCTCATGAGAGAGCAGCAGACAGAGAGGTTGAGGACGATAATTATATGCCTCCCTCCGAAGACGAGGCAAGCCTCGATGACGACGAATTTGTCATGCTGGAGGATCCCGTCGAACAAGAGCGTTTCAAACGCAGGCTTATGGCCACGGCGAACAGCCTCAAGAAAAAACAGCAACAGCTTAGAGCTGATCAGGATTTGCTAGCCAACAGATGGACTGAAGTCCTTGCGGCCGAAGAGTATGAACTCGAACGCCCCTCCAAGAGCTACCCAAAGCGCAGGTTGCTACCCCAATTAGAGGAGGAAGCACTTAAACCTACATCACCAGCGCATGATGCGGCCGACCGACCACCCCGTGGCTGCGATAGAGAGTCCTCTTGGCCCTCCACTCAAGTCGCACCCCGGCGCCGCTCAAAAACTACCAAGGCATGGGAAAATGCGCCAGACATGCAAGACATATTGGAGGACAAGGCAAGGAAAACAAGATCGATCTACGGATCACATGGGCGCCCCACGGCACGAGACGGTACTCATCACGCCGGATATAGTAAATCCGGCTGGGCTGAACACAGTAGACAAAGCTTGTTTGAGTTGCGTCGTGATATAGCCCAGTATAGAGGCGTTGCACACCCACTATGCTTCACAGATGAAGCAATGGATCATCAAATCCCCGAGGGTTTCAAACCCGTGAACATTGAATCATATGATGGCACAACAGATCCTGCGATATGGATCGAGGACTATCTCCTTCATATCCACATGGCCCGTGGTGATGACTCACACGCCATCAAATACCTCCCACTCAAGCTTAAAGGACCAGCTCGGCATTGGCTTAACAGCTTGCCAACAGAATCAATTGGTTGTTGGGAGGACCTGGAAGCCGCATTCCTCGACAATTTCCAGGGAAGTTATGTGCGACCACCAGACGCCGATGACCTAAGCCACATAATTCAGTAGCCAGAGGAATCGGCCAGACAATTCTGGACATGGTTCCTAACCAAGAAAAATCAAATTGTCGACTGTCCGGACACAGAGGCCTTAGCAGCCTTCAAGCATAACATTCATACCGAGTGGCTTGCACAGCACCTAGGACAGGAAAAGCCGAAATCTATGGCAGCCCTCACGACACTTATGACCCGCTTTTGTGCGGGAGAAGACAGCTGGCTAGCTCGCAGCAATAACATGACCAAGAACCCTGGTAATTTGGATACCAAGGATAGCAGTGGCAGGTCACGTCGCAACAAGCAAAAGCGCCGCATTAACGGCGACAATGCTGAGGATACGACAGTTAATGCCGGATTCAGAGGCTCTAAACCCGGTCAGCGGAAAAAGCCATTCAAAAGAAATACTCCGGGCTCGTCCAGTTTGGACCGAATACTTGACCGCTCATGCCAGATACATGGCACCCCCGAAAAACCAGCCAATCACACCAACAGGGATTGTTGGGTGTTCAAGCAGGCAGGCAAGTTAAATGCCGAAAGCAGAGACAAGGGGCTGCATAGCGATGACGAGGAGGAGCCCCGGCCGCCAAACAACAGTGGACAGAAAGGTCTTCCCCCACAGGTGCGGACGGTGAACATGATATACGCAACCCATGTCCCCGAGAGGGAGCGGAAGCGTGTGCTAAGGGACATATACGCGATGGAGCCAGTCGCCCCAAAGTTCAACCCATGGTCTTCCTGCCCAATCACTTTTGATCGAAGGGACCACCCCACTAGCATCCGTCATGGCGGATTCGCTGCATTGGTTCTAGACCCAATTATTGACGGATTTCACCTCACTAGAGTCCTTATGGACGGCGGCAGCAGCCTGAACCTGCTTTATCAGGATACAGTGCGGAAAATGGGCATCAATCCCTCAAGGATTAAACCCACCAGAACGACCTTTAAAGGCGTCATACCAGGTGTAGAAGCCAACTGTACAGGCTCAGTTACAATTGAAGTGGTCTTCGGATCTCCGGATAACTTCCGAAGCGAGGAGTTAATCTTCGACATAGTCCCGTTCCGCAGTGGCTATCACGCACTGCTCGGGCGAACCGCATTTGCCAAATTCAATGCGGTGCCGCACTACACATACCTCAAGCTCAAAATGCCAGGCCCTCGAGGCGTCATCACGGTCAATGGAAACACTGAAGCTCTCTCCGAACGGAGGAGCATACGGGGCTATCACAGCGGAAGTACAAAGCAGCCTCTCAAGGCAATTCTCTAGTCCGGCCATTAAACATCCGGACACCATCAAGCGCGCCTGGAGTAACCTACTCCAAGACCGCCCGGCATGTTCAAAGAAAGCGTAGCAATGCGTCCCCAACCCCAGCCCTCGCGAACTTGCGAAACCAGTGCTGCGTGTACATAACTACGCTCTTGAAATACCATGGGCACAGGGGGAGGGGCACCATCACGACACGCCCGAAACATGGCTTAAACCGCACTAGGGGCTGCCGATTTCTTAATTTTCTCTTATTTTCAGGATTCCATTCTTCGGAAGGCTTGTCCGGCAGTATAATTGTCGCACAAACGATACAACTAGGGAAGCAGAAAGCTACGCCGCACTACGAAACTCTAAGGTGGTCTCTATAACGAGCAGTATACCTGTTTCGCATAACATTCCGCAGCTCGCCCTTGGAAAGGACATATTTGATAGTCCCATCTTTTGTTTATCGCACTATTTGTATCGTTCTGCTTTAATCACAGCTTTTTTAAAATAAACAATGCATAGCTTCCGTCTATTATTGCATTACCTCTTTTTTACGAATATATGTTCATTAATGACATGTTGCACCCGTACACTTTGGTACGGCCAATACGCCAGGGGCTTAAGTACCCCACAACATGGTGTGAGAAGTCCGAACACTTTCACAAGTGCGGCACCCCGAACTTATAGCATTATATGCATCGGCTCCGAATCATGTCTTGGGTCAATAGTTGGGTTTGCCCGGCTCCTATGTTTTGGTACCTTACGTTCCGTCATATCGGCTAAGGTAGCACTAGGAGAACTACTACGATTGTGCCCCAGTTGAGCTGGGCTAAGCACCTCAGTAGAGAAAGCTAAAACTGACCGTCATGATAAGGCAAGAGCTCGTCGCTGTTCGAGAGGTTTTTGAGTCCCTAAAGACTTATGCCGCTTAGAGCGAGGAGTCGGCTTTGTCCGGCCTAGGCGTGGATAGCGCCCCGAACTCGGTCTTCCGAACACTAGGGGCTTTGCTGAAATTTAAAATTATAGAATTCTATAGCTAAGTGAGAGTGTTCAAGCATTATAGTCTGATTTCCTTGTTTGTTGTGTTGAACGCCTCCCTCGAAGGACCCAAGAATGGGAAAACGAGCGCTCATGTTTATCCCGAACACCCCAGCACTCATGGCATGGGGGCAGAAGCGGACAACTCGCCATCTCTCAAATTTGATAAACGGTCGCACAGAAGGTAATATTTTAAATTCAAAAGCGTTGCTTAGCGCATATGAACAAGTTTTCAGCGTACAGGATCACAAATGCGAGTTTACTCAAAAATTACATCTTTGGAGCATTCATCCGCTATAAGGCGGGCACCCTTCAGGACGCCCTCATAATACGCTTCCGGGACGCGATGCTCCTTGCCCGGCGGCGGCCCGTCCTTCACCAGCTTCTCCGCATCCATCTTGCCCCAGTGCACTTTAGCACGGGCAAGCGCCCTACGGGCACCTTCGATGCAGACGGAGCGCTTGATTACTTCAAGCCGTGGACAGGCATCCACCAGCCGCCTCACCAGCCCGAAGTAGCTCCCAGGCAGAGCCTCTCCAGGCCATAGCCGAACTATGAGGCCCTTTACGGCCTGTTCGGCAACCTTGTGGAGCTCGACCATCTGCTTCAGCTGGTCGCTCAAAGGCACCAGGTGTCCGGCCTCAGCATACTAAGACCAGAACACCTTCTCCATCGAGCTCCCCTCCTCGGCTCGATAGTAGGCAGCGGCATCAGACGCACTGCGGGGCAAATCTGCGAATGCTCCTGGAGAGCTCCGGACTCGGGTAAGTAACAAATAATTCACTTTCATGTGCTTGCTTTGCATAATGAATGCCTTACCCGTCGCTATCTTCTTCATTGCGTCAATTTCTTTGAGGGCTTTCTGGGCTTCAGCCTTGGCAGACTTCGCGCTTTTGAGGGCTGCCGCAAGCTCGGACGCTTGCGTCTTTGAGTCAAGCTCCAAACTCTCGTGTTTTTTCATGAGAGCCTGGAGCTCTTACTGCACCTCCTCCACCCACGCCTCCTGCTTCTCTCTCCATGCGCTCCGCGACCGCCTTGTTTTCAGCCTCGGACAGCGCTTGCTTAAGGGTTGCCACCTCGGCCGTGGCCCCTATAATAGCACGTTGATCCTGTCATTTTTTGCAACCACATCTTCTCTATATAATTGCGCAAGGTATTACTTACCTTCCTTCCCCTCGAGTTGCCTCTTGGCATGGCCGAGCTCGTTCTCGGACCACGCGAGGTTCTGCTTCAGCGTATCCACCTCTGCAGTCAGTGAGGCGGAGGCCAGCAGCGAAGCCTGCATACGCATATTGACTTGATTATGTTCGACTCCTGCGATTATTAGATCCTCTATTCGGTTTTTCTTTCCGAACACCGAACAGAGCATCAGGGGCTACTGTCTATGCGGTAATATTTTTACATATTCTTTACTTACCTCAAATCCTATTAGAAGGCTGGCACAGGCTTCAGTCAGTCCGCTCTTGGCGGACCGAACCTTCTGGATCACTGCACTCATAATAGTGCGGTGCCCCTCGTCGATGGAGGCGCCGTTAAGCGTCTCCAGCAAATTGTCCGGTGCCTCCGGTTGGATGGAGGTCACTGACTCGGTAGGCTTGCTCCTCTTGGAAGGAGGCTGCCTACCGGAGTCCGGAACCGTTGAAGGTTCTGGCGCGGTGTCCGGCTCAAGGCCGGACTTGGAGCCCTTGGGGGTTCTATCCCCTTTATGCCTGGAGTCCGGGAGGTTGCCTTGCGGCGCCTCCAGGACCACCTCCTCCTGGCTTCGAACCTGTTGGGACGCCACCTCGGCGTCGTTCGTAGGGTGGGGGGAGGAAGCCATCAGAAGCGAATTCACATCCGACGAATCCAGGGAGCCGCTCGACGACTCGTCGAGCCCGGCCTTGGGCGGACTGCACAATCATGTTCGACATAAGGAAAAGCTGTGCAATGGGGGAATACTATGAATCACTTGGGTATCCGGATACTTATGATCTCGCCAGGGGCTTGGCCCTGTGCGGCCACTCCTCTTCGCCGTCGTCGGCGTTGGTGGAGTAGTCCGGAGGAGGGGTCTTCCCCCTCTTGGACCCTTCGGCCTCCCCAGTTGGGGCGGCCTTCCTTTTCTTCCCTCCCCCCGCTGGAGGGGGAGAGGTCTCTTCGTCCTCCTCCTCGTCTTCATGGGAGGAGTGCGCCTTGGAGTCATCGGATGGTGAATCCGACACCTCCTGGAGCCGGGCGCTCTTTCGAGTCCCCGTGGCCTTCTTCTTGGCCTTCTTCTCCGGCACCACGTAAGGTGCCGGAGCCAGCAGCTTCACCAAGCGAGCGTCCGCTGGGCCTTCGGGCAAAGGAGCCGGACAGTTGATATGTCCGGACGTCTCCTGCCAATCCTGTCAAAGGTAAGGGAACTTAGATCCAGCATGGAGTCACACTATGAAAAACTAATACCCTATAAAAGGTGAAAACAGCTTACCGCACAAGAGTGACGCTGCGTGCTGAATCCGCGATCCTCGATAGAGGATGCGGGGGGCTTGGCGCCCTTGAAAAGCACCTTCCAGGCATCTTCGTACGTCGTGTCGAAGAGCCTTCTCAGAGTTCGGTGCCGCACCGGGTTGAATCCCCATAGGTTGAAAGCCCGTTGTTGACACGGGAGGATCCGGCGGATGAGCATAACCTGGACTACATTGACAAGTTTGAGATTCCCGTCCACCAGGGTTTGGACGCATGTTTGGAGTCGGTCAGCTCTCCTTTTTTACCCCACGACAGGCCCGTCTCTTTCCAGGAGGCGAGCCACGTAGGGGGTACGGATCGGAACTCGGGGGCTGCGACCCATTCAGGATCGCGCGGCTCGGTGATGTAAAACCACCCCGACTGCCACCCCTTTAGGGACTCCACGAAGGAGCCCTCGAACCATAGGACGTTGGGCATCTTACCCACCATGGCGCCTCCGCACTCCGCTTGGGTGCCGCGCACCACCTTCGGCTTGACATTGAAAGTCTTGAGCCATAGGCCAAAATGGGGGCGGATGCGGAAGAAAGCCTCGCACACGACGATAAACGCCGAGATGTTGAGGACAAAATTCGGGGCCAGATCATGGAAATCCAGGCCATAGTAGAACATGAGCCCCCGGACAAATGGGTGTAGAGGGAAGCCTAGTCCGCGGAGGAAATGGGGGAGGAACACCACCCTCTCATGGGGCCTAGGGGTGGGGGTGAGCTGTCCCTCTTTGGGAAGCCGGTGCGCAATGTCGTTAGACAAGTATCCGACCTTCCTCAGTCTTTTGATGTGTCCCTCCGTGACGGAGGAGACCATCCACTTGCCTCCTGCTCCGGACATGACTGGAGAAGGTTGAGGTGGGGTGTGCGGACTTGGGCGCTGGAGCTTGAGTGCGCGGAAATGGATAGGCAAAGGAGGAAGAAGGCGTGGATGAAAAGGTGGATCCTTATCCCCTTATATGGGCGGATGCGACTATGCGCCCCCATCAGCCTGGTAAAACTCGCTTATCTCCCAAGCGTCATAGTCAATGGCGCGGTTGGGTTACCCACACCCGTATTGATGAGAATCCCGAAATAAGGGGACACGATCTCTGCTTTAACAAGACGTGCCAAGGAAACCGCCTCGCTAAACGAGCTGAGGTGGGACAGTAAAACGATTCGAATAAAGACTTCGCCGTGGTGTGATGTCACACTATGGAATACGTCAGCAGATTAGATTTGTGTAAATATTATTCTCTCTATGGCAATATGTGGAAACTTATTTTGCAGAGCCGGACACTACCTTTGTGTTCAAAATCTTCTATGAAGTACTTGGAGGAGGAACCCGCCTTGCAATGCCGAAGACAATCTGCGCGCCGGACTCATCGTCATTGAAGCCTGGTTCAGGGGCTACTGAGGGAGTCCTGGATTAGGGGATGTCCGGATAGCCAGACTATACCTTCGGCCGGACTCCTGGACTATGAAGATACAAGATTGAAGACTTCGTCCCGTGTCCGGAAGGGACTTTCCTTGGCGTGGAAGGCAAGCTTGGCGATACGGATATGTAGATCTCCTACCATTGTAACCGACTCTGTGTAACCCTAGCCCTCTCCGGTGTTTATATAAATCAGGGAGTTTTAGTCCATAGGACGAACAAAAATGATACCATAGGCTAGCTTCTAGGGTTTAGCCTCTCTGATCTCATGGTAGATCTACTCTTGTATTACCCATATCATCAATATTAATCAAGCAGGACGTAGGGTTTCACCTCCATCAAGAGGGCCCGAACCTGGGTAAAACATCGTGTCCCCTGCCTCCTATTACCATCCGACCTAGATGCACAGTTCGAGACCCCCTATCCGAGATCCGCCGGTTTTGACACCGACACAAACCCTCCCCACCCCTCTCTAGATTGTAATCCAGAGGAAGATATCTGTTCTGAGGCGGATTCGGACGCCGCTGACCACTCCTATTTACCCCCAAGGTGTTTGCTCTACCTTGGCATGATGATGTTAGTCATATCATGCATATGTTGCCTTGCAGTGCCTACTTTTGACATCATATATGTCATCTGCTTAGTTTAGACATGTTCTGTAATGCCACCTATTTAGTTTCTATATTGTATATGGGAATTATGCAGTCTCATGTCTTTTAGCCAGCCATAATATATGTGAAATGTGCAATGCCATCCTGTTTAACCAGGCATCATATATTTGAATGATATCTTGCCCATCCTTTTCTTCATTACATTTCCATTTGTCGACAATGTTTGTACATTAAACTACTCTTCCTGTGAATCAGCCATTTGGGTGGGAGATGGAAAAATCTGGAGTGAAAACAAGGCCTTCAGAGCAGACAGTGCTACCTGTCAAAGCAGATCTCTTGTTGGGTCCCGATAGCTCCTCGGAGATGGATTCAGAGACAGATGACCAGTCTTATTCCCCCACTGAGGTGTATGCTCTAACTTGGCACGGTTATACTGCTCATATCATGCATATGGTGCCTTGCATTGCATAGTTTAGACATCATATACACAATATTCAACACCATGTTCTTAGTTCAGACATCATATCAAATGCCCTCTGTTTAGCATATAAATCACATATGTGAATTAAATTATGCGATCCTGATTACTTAGATAACATGTAGGTGAATTATGTCATGCGATCCTGTTTAGTTATTCATCATATCTTTGAATTATGTTATGCTATGCTATCCAGTTTAGATAGACATCATATATGTGAAATTATGTCATGCTATCCGTTTTAGTTAAACAATATACATGTCAACTATTTCATGCTCTCTTTTTTCCACTATCTATTGCATCTCTGTCTCATACAATGTCTGTACATTCAACTATGTTTCTTGTTTATCAGCCATTTGAATTGGAGCGGATGATGCCAGTATCTAGCGGACTAAAAACACGGTCTTCAAATAAAACAGTGCTACCTCTTGGTGGAGATAGCACCCCGGTTGTACATGCACAAGAACCAGCCCTACCACACATAACCCAAACTCTCGCAGATTGTACCCCTACTACGATGGACAGAGAACCAGCTTCACCCAATCTAACCCCAACCCCAGCCGATAGTAACCCAGTTCCTGTTGACACAGCACCATCTCCACCACAGAGCTCCCAAACAAGAGCAGTTAGTAAGGCAGCTCCAGTGCCCAAAGGGCCAGTACTATCACGGCGAACCCCAACTCCACCAGTTAGTACGCCTATTCCCGTGGAGGAAGCACAACCAACTAGTCATAGTTTAGCATCTATCGCATTTGATGTTGTTAAATCGTATGTGTGTATCTTCCCATCTTGGAAATATTATACTGAAGATGAAGGAAAATGCCAGTTGCAGGTGTTTGTCCAGGAGTTATGTGTAAGTAATGTTATTCATGGCAATTACTTTGCTTCGTCCCATACATCCTACCTCCATGATGGTTATAATACAACAAATTTTCCCAATTTTCTCTATAGAGAAGGACCAGTTTGGAAACACAGGATGAGGTAACCTGTGCTAATACCTCTGCTATCTTCAAGAATGCTTGGTGGCAGTATCGGAATTACCTGAAGAAAATGTACTTCACCGGCAAAGCAACTCATCAAATTCCCTTACGTTCTCCTAAGACACATTTACTGGACGATGACTGGGAACGCCTTGTTCTGTACTGGTCCCGAACCAATAATGTGGTAAGGTCTATGAGCTCATTTTCTATTTTTAAGTATTATATTCTTGCGTCTTACTGTACTTTGTTCATGTAGAACAAGTGCCTAAACCTGAAGAACAATTGTTCTAATTTAAGATTTCATTGCTACCATAGGACATAGATATATGTTTGTTTGATGCTTTTATTATGTACTAGTACTTGGCAATAGAAGACTTGGTAGTTTAATCCTGTCCACCTTACTAATGAACTGGTTCACCGAAATGAGTTTCATATACTAGTACATGCTAAATTTGTTATGTGTCTGCTTGTTTCTTCTTTTAGAATGCTGACAGAATATTGGGGAAGAGTGCCTTATTAAGCAACGGAAAAGGAAGTAATGCAGATAAGGTTCAGGATAGTGACACATCCTGTCTTGGTTTAGTGTTGGAGTTACTGGCCACTACCGCTTGCACAAGCTATTCAAACACACTGTCTGAATCAGTTCGGTTTCTTGAGTCTCAACTACAAGCTGAAAGACATCGTTTAGCTGTGCTGCGACAAGAAGCAGAAGGACTGTGGAAGTCCCTGGAGCATTGAGATGCATACTTTCTGGTGCAATAGCAAGCGTTGGAGGATTTTAGCGCCAAACAGGACAAAGCTACTCAGCTTGCTAAGCTTATTGCCAGCATGGTGGATACCCAGGATAACGTTTCTTGAGCTCTTCTGAAGTTGTTTCAGTTATGCTCTTGTTTTGCTGCCGCGTTTATTTGCACTGGTGGCCAATTTTGACGGCCAGTGTATATGATATGCTGCTTTGTTCCCTATATTTGCACTGGTGGCGAACTTTGATGCCCAGTGGATGTAATATGTGTAATAGCCGTGATAGCCTAGCGTTAGTTGCTTGCTTATTTATTTCCTTGTTGTCTTGTTAATTTGTTTGCTTGTAGTCATTGCAGTTCTTTTTCCGCGGTTAACTAGTGGCTGCAATAACCTATTTTTTAAAACTAGGCCACAATAACCATGGGCTAATATTTACTGTAGAGACACTGGGCCTCCTACGGGCCGTAGAAACAGTGGGCCTTCTATGCGCCATAGAAACAATGGGCCTTCTACGGGCCATATCATCAATGGGCCTTATACGGGCCGTATGATCGATTGGCCAAACATGGGCCAATAACAGGCTGCATTATGGCCGTAAACGGGCTAGAGTTGGAATCGTCTGTTCATGGGCCGACCGTAACGGGCCATCGTTAATAGGCCGTATTTGATGACGCTATGGAAACGTCCCAATGTATTAACGGACCACAAATGGGCCGGCTGTAACCACGGGCTGAATTTGGCCCACAAGCAGAAAATGACAGTAACGGGCCGTAAGTAAATGAATGCTGGAAATGAGCCCAAGAATAAATGGGCTCTGAGAAGGCCGAAATATAACATGGGCTGGAAACGGCCCAACGGAATAACGGGCCGTTAATGGGTATAAAGTGATACACTGTTCATTACGGGCCAGTTTCACCACGGGCCGTTAATAGGCCAAGAGTTACATAGGGCCTCATATGGGCCGAAAGACGTCATGGGCCATACATGGGCCAGAAGTGAAAATGGGCTGGAATCATATTGGATGGCCCAGATGACGCTACTGGGCCTAATTCGGATAGGGCTTAATGAGCCTTGGTTTAGCGGGCTATAAATGGGCTATATGCGAATAGGTCGTTAACAGGCTTTCCATGGGCCGGCCCGCCACCTTTTGACCAAGTCAAACGGGGCGGCATTTTCACAGGAATGGGCCTCTGTTGGGCCGTGCCACGTGTCAACGTATCATAGGCGCCTATCTGACCCACTGACGAGCTGACACGTGTTTCGTCCGGCCAATAAGAATTTTACACGTGGAAATTTCCCATTGGTCAGGGCTGTTAACGGGTTATCGGATCCAAAACCCAACCCGATAGCTTAACGGCGTTCCGTTACGATGGATGCCACGTGTCGGTCACCCTTAACGAAAGCACTTCTGTGAAGCGCAGTTTATCGTCATGGAAGTGGACACTTTCGTGATGATAATTTTGGTAATGTCATGGAACACTTCTACGACAGCACAGGTATGACTATCTTGATTCTGTCATAAATTTGTCATGGATGTACATGCATGACAAAAAAAGCGACCTACTATGACAAACACGTATCATCATGGAAGTGTATTTTTTTGTAGTGCTTTTGGTTTATGTAATGCACCTGCTACCTTTCAAAGATGTATGACTGTTATATTCTCTAACTTTTGTGAAAAGATTGTTGAGGTTTTCATGGATGATTTCTCCGTGCATGGAACTTCTTTTGATGATGGCTTAAGCAGCCTTGATCGAGTTTTGCAGAGATGTGAAGAAACTAATCTTGTCTTGAATTGGGAGAAGTGCCACTTTATGGTTAATGAAGGTATTGTCTTGGGGCATAAAGTTTCGGAAAGAGGTATTAAAGTTGATAAAGCTAAAGTTGATGCTATTGAAAAGATGTCATGTCCTAAGGACATTAAAGGTATAAGAAGTTTCCTTGGTCATGCCGGATTTTATAGGAGGTTCATTAAAGACTTCTCGAAAATTTCTAGGCCTCTAAATAATCTCTTACAAAAAGATGTTCCTTTTGTCTTTGATGATGATTGTGTAGAAGCATTTGAAATACTTAAGAAAGCCTTAATTTCTGCACCTATTGTTCAGCCACCTGATTGGAATTTACCCTTCGAAATTATGTGTGATGCTAGTGATTATGCTATAGGTGTTGTTCTAGGACAAAGAGTTGATAAGAAATTAAATGTTATCCAATATGCTAGTAAAACTCTAGACTGTGCCTAGAGAAATTATGCTACTAATGAAAAAGAATTTTTAGCAGTTGTATTTGCTTGTGATAAGTTCAGGCCTTATATTGTTGATCCTAAAGTAACTGTTCACACTGATCATGCTGTTATTAAATATCTTATGGAAAAGAAAGATGCTAAACCTAGACTTATTAGATGGGTTCTCTTGCTACAAGAATTTGATTTGCATATTATTGATAGAAAGGGAGCTGAGAACCCCGTTGCAGACAACTTGTCAAGGTTATAGAATGTTCTTGATGACCCACTACCTATAGATGATAGCTTTCCCGATGAACAATTAGTTGTCATAAATGCTTCTCATACTACTCCATGGTATGCTGATTATGCTAATTATATTGTTGCTAAATTTATACCACCTAGTTTCACATACCAACAAAAGAAAAGGTTTTTCTATGATTTAAGACATTACTTCTGGGATGACCCACACCTTTATAAAGAAGGAGTAGATGGTGTTATTAGACATTGTGTACTTGAGCATGAACAGGAACAAGTCCTACGCAAGTGTCACTCCAAGGCTTATGGAGGACACCATGCTGGAGATAAACTACACATAAGGTATTGCAGTCCGGTTTTTATTGGCCTACTCTCTTCAAGGATGCCCGCAAGTTTGTCTTGTCTTGTGATGAATGTCAAAGAATTGGTAATATTAGTAGATGTCAAGAAATGCCTATGAACTATTCACTTGTTATTGAACCATTTGATGTTTGGGGCTTTGATTATATGGGATCGTTTCCTTCCTCTAATGGGTGTACACATATTTTAGTTGTTGTTGATTACATTACTAAGTGGGTAGAAGCTATTCCAACTAGTAGTGCTGATCATAACACCTCTATTAAGATGCTTAAAGAAGTTACTTTTCCGAGGTTTGGAGTCCCTAGATATTTAATGATTGATGGTGGTTCACATTTTATTCATGGTGCCTTTCATAAAATGCTTTCTAAGTATGATGTTAATCATAGAATTGCATCTCCATATCACCCATAGTCTAGTGGTCAAGTAGAACTGAGTAATAGAGAGCTTAAATTAATTTTGCAAAAGACTGTAATAGATCTAGAAAGAATTGGTCCAAGAAACTTGATGATGCGTTACGGGGCTATAGAACTGCATATAAAAATCCTATGGGTATGTCTCCGTATAAGATGGTTTATGGAAAAGCATGTCACTTATCTCTCAAACTATAACATAAGGCATATTGGGCCATTAAAGAGCTCAATTATGATTTCAAACTTGCCGGTGAGAAGAGACTATTTGACATTAGCTCACTTGATGAGTGGAGAACCCAGGCCTATGAAAATGCCAAACTATTTAAAGAAAAGGTTAAAAGATGGAATGATAAAAGACAAAAACATGAGTTTAATGTAGGTGATTATGTTCTGGTATACAACTCTCGTTTAAGTTTTTTTGCAGGAAAACTACTCTCTAAATGGGAAGGTCCTTATGTTATCGAGGAGGTCTATCGTTCTGGTGCCATAAAAATCAACAACTTCGGAGGCACAAATCCGAGGGTGGTGAACGGTCAAAGAATCAAACATTATATCTTAGGTAATCCCATAAATGTTGAAACTAATGTTATTGACACCGTAACCCCCGAGGAGTATATATGGGACACTTTCCAGAACGTTTCAGACTCCGAAAAGTAATAGGTATGTGGTATGGTAAGTAAACCGACTCCAAAACAGTTCTAATAGCAATTTTTCTCAGTTTTGGAACATTTAAGAAAATAGGGAAATAAGAAGCAGTCCGGAAAGGACACGAGGCATCCACGAGGGTGGAGGGCACGCCCCCTGCATCGTGAGCACCTCGTGTGCCCTCTGGACTCTGATTTCTTGCACGACACTTCTTTTGGTCAGTAAAAATTCATTATATAATCTCCCGAAGGTTCTGACCACCGTACCACGCAAATATCTTTTGTTTTTGTTTCGAGTTGTCTCTGCTGCAAATTTAGAGCAGGATGTCTTCTCAAGAGTCAGTTGGGGAGAGCCGGGTATCTCACCCGACACTGTGGCCAAAAGTAAATAGCGATGCCGATCACTTTGGGCCAGCAACTGAGGAAGAGATGGAGGCCGACTTGAAAAGGATAGACGCCATGGAGGAAGATCAAGAAGTTACCTCTCGTCTCCAGGCCAGATTTACGATGGAGGAACTTCAGAGCTCAGCAATTCCAAACTCGGTCATTCCTCCCAATGTTAGATTTCTTTCTTATGAAAATATGAAAAAGGGGTTACTTGTTCTCCCGCAACTATGGAACATCCATGGGTGCAAGGAGATTTAGCCATCACGAGTAAGCTCCATAGGGAAATAATGGATCTCAAGCAGCAAGTCAATAAGCTTGAGGAAGAGAATCATATCCTAAGGGGCATCATCGCCAAGAATATCACATCACCACCTCCGAAGAAAGAGACATAAATACATGGGTATGGGCACTCCCCTTGGCAACTGCCAAGCTTGGGGGAGTGCCCGGTATCGTATCACCATCACACTTCTATCCTTGCCGTTTTTCTTAGTTCGATCCCTTTGGTCATATCTTGATCTAGTAGAGTAAAGTTTAGTATGATCTAGCTTTGAGTTTTGTGTTGATCCTTATCTATGTAATCGAGTCTGTGAGCTATATATAATAAAAATTAGTTTTGAGTCAAGGGCTTGGTTATCTTACTATGATCTTGAGGAAATAAAAAAGGGGAGAGAAAGAAGAAAAATAAATAAAGAGATCATATTGATCTTATGGAGAGTAATAACTTCACATATAAAGAGTATGATGAATAAAAGTTGTTGAGAGTTGACAAACATAGTTTTGGTCATCATTGCAATTAATAGGAAGTAATAAAGAAAGAGAGGTTTTCACATATAAATATACTATCTTGGACATCTTTTATGATTGTGGGCACTCATTAAAATATCACATGCTAAAAAGTTGATGTTGGACAAGGAAGACAACATAATGGGTTATGTTTTCTTATATCTGAAATAAATTATATTGTCATGGATCATCCAACATGTTGAGCTTGCCTTTCACCCTCATGCTAGCCAAATTCTTTGCACCAACAGTAAAGATACTACTTGTGCTTCCAAATATCCTTAAACCCAATTTTGTCATGAGAGTCCACCATTCTACCTATGGACTGAGTAAGATCCTTCAAGTAAGTTGTCATTGTTGCAAGCAATAAAAAATTGCTCTCTAAATATGTATGATCTATTAGTGTGGAGAAAATAAGATTTATACGATCTTGTGATATGGAAGAAATAAAAGCGACGGACTGCATAATAAAGGTCCCTATCACAAGTGGCAATATAAAGAGACGTTCTTTTGCATTAAGATTTTGTGCATCCAACCATAAAAGCACATGACAACCTCTGCTTCCCTCTGCGAAGGGCCTAAATTTTATTTTTGTCCTATACCTTATACAAGAGTCATGGTGATCTTCACCTTTCCTTTTTACATTTTATCCTTTGGCAAGCACTTTGTGTTGGAAATATCCTGATATATATAGCTAATTGGATGTGGGTTTTCATAAACTATTATTGTTGACATTACCCTTGAGGTAAAAGGTTGGGAGGCAAAACTATAAGCCCCTATCTTTCTCTGTGTACAATTAAAACTTCATACCCATAAGTATTGCGTGAGTGTTAGCAATTGTGAAAGACTAAATGATAGTTGAGTATGTGGACTTGCTGAAAAGCTCTTATATTGACTCTTTCCGATGTTATAATAAATTGCAATTGCTTCAATGACTGAGATTATAGTTTGTTAGTTTTCAATGAAGTTTCTGGTTCATACTTTACATTGTGAATAGATTGTTACTTTAGCATAAGAAACCATATGACTATATATATATATATATATATATATATATATATATATTGCTGTTATAAGAATGATCATGATGCCCTCATGTCTGTCTTCTATTTTATCAACACCTCTATCTCTAAACATGTGGACATATTTTTCGATATCGGTTTTCGCTTGAGGACAAGCGAGGTCTAAGCTTGGGGGAGTTGATACGTCCATTTTGCATCATGCTTTTATATCGATATTTATTGCATTATGGGCTGTTATTACAAATTATGTCACAACACTTATGCATTTTCTCTCTTATTTTACAAGGTTTACATGAAGAGGGAGAATGCCGGCAGCTGGAGTTCTAGGCTGGAAAAGGAGAAAATATTAGAGACCTATTCTGCACAACTTCAAAAGTCCTGAAACTCCACGAAAGTAAGTTTTGGAATATATTAAAAATATTGGGCGAAGAAAGCACCAGAGGGGAGCCAGCCACCGTCCACGAGGGTGGGGGCGCGCCCCCTGCCTCATGGGCCACCTGGCAGGCCCCCGATGCCCATCTTTTGGTATAAGGTGTCTTTTGCCCTGGAAAAAATCAGAAGGAAGCTTTCGGGACAAAGCGCCGCCGTCTCGAGGCGGAACCTTGGCAAAACCAATCTAGGGCTCCGGTGGAGCTGTTCTGCTGGGGAAACATCCCTTCGGGAGGGGGAAATCGTCACCATCGTCATCACCATCGATCCTCTCATCGGGAGGGGGTCAATCTCCATCAACATCTTCACCGGCACCATCTCCTCTCAAACCCTAGTTCATCTCTTGTATCCGATCTTTGTCTCAAAACCTCAGATTGGTACGTGTGGGTTGCTAGTAGTGTTGATTACTCCTTGTAGTTGATGCTAATTGGTTTATTCGGTGGAAGATTATATGTTCATATCCTTTATGCATATTAATACCCCTCTGGTTATGAACATGAATATGATTTGTGAGTAGTTACGTTTGTTCCTAAGGACATGGGAGAAGTCTTGTTATAAGTAGTCATGTGAATTTGGTATTCGTTCGATATTTTGATGAGGTGTATGCTGTCTTTCCTTATTTAGTGGTGTTCTGTGAACGTCGACTACATGACACTTCACCATTGTTTGGGCCTAGGGGAAGGCATTGGGAAGTAATAAGTAGATGATGGGTTGCTAGAGTGACAGAAGCTTAAACCCTAGTTTATGTGTTGCCTCGTAAGGGGCTGATTTGGATCCATATGTTTCATGCTATGGTTAGGTTTACCTTAATTCTTCTTTTGTAGTTGCGGAGGCTTGTGAGGGGGGTTAATCATAAGTGGGATGCTTATCCAAGGAAGGGCAGTACCCATGCACTGGTCCACCCACATATCAAATTATCAAAGTAACAAACGCGAATCATATGAGCATGATGAAAACTAGCTTGACGATTGCTACCTCCTGAGCACTACGTTGGTTTTCCCTTGAAGAGGAAAGGGTGATGCAGCAAAGTAGCGTAAGTATTTCCCTCAGTTTTTGAGAACCAAGGTATCAATCCAGTAGGAGACTACACGCAAGTCCCTCGTACCTACACAAAGAAATAAGAACCTCACAACCAACGCGATAAAGGGGTTGTCAGTCCCTTCACGGTCACTTACGAGAGTGAGATCTGATAGAGATGATAATAATAAGATAAATATTTTTGGTATTTTTATGATATATATTGAAAGTAAAGATTACAAAATAAACAGTAATAGAAATAGCTTGTCGACGGGAGATTAATATAAAGGAGAATAGACCCGGGGGCCATAGGTTTCACTAGTGGCTTCTCTCAAGATAGCATAAGTATTACGGTGGGTGAACAAATTACTGTCGAGCAATTGATAGAAAAATGCATAATTATGAGAATATCTAGGCATGATCATGTATATAGGCATCACATCTGCGCCAAGTAGACCGAAACGATTCTGCATCTACTACTATTACTCCACACATCGACCGCTATCCAGCATGCATCTAGAGTATTAAGTTCATAAGAACAGAGTAACGCATTAGGCAAGATGACATGATGTAGAGGGATAAACTCAAGCAATATGATATAAACCCCATCTTTTTATCCTCGATGGCAACAATACAATATGTGCCTTGCTGCCCCTGCTATCACTAGGAAAGGACACCGCAAGATTGAACCCAAAGCTAAGCACTTCTCCCATTGCAAGAAAGATCAATCTAGTAGGCCAAACCAAACTGATAATTCGAAGAGACTTGCAAAGATAACCAATCATACATAAAAGATTTCAGAGAAGAATCAAATATTGTTCATAGATAAACTTGATCATAAACCCACAATTCATCGGATCTCGACAAACACACCACAAAAAGAGTTACATCAAATAGATCTCCAAGAAGATCAAGGAGAACATTGTATTGAGATCCAAAGGGAGAGAAGAAGCCATCTAGCTAATAACTATGGACCCAAAGGTCTGAAGTAAACTACTCACACATCATCGGAGGGACCATGGAGTTGATGTAGAGGCCCTCTATGATCGATTCCCCCTCCGGCGGAGCTCCAGAAAAGGCCCCAAGATGGGATCTCTTGGGTACAAAAGGTTGCAGCGGTGGAAATAGGGTTTCGTGGTGCTCTTGGATGTTTTCGGGGTATATGAATATATATAGGAGGAAGAAGTAGGTCGGTGGAGCCACGACGGGCCCACGAGGGTGGAGGGCGCGCCCAGGGGGTAGGCACGCCCCCATGCCTCGTGGCCTCCTCATTGGTTGCTTGACATCCACTCCAAGTCCCCTGGATCACGTTTGTTCCAGAAATAACTCTCCCGAAGGTTTTATTGTTGGAAATATGCCCTAGAGGCAATAATAAATTGATTATTATTATATTTCCTTGTTCATGATAATCGTTTATTATCCATGCTAGAATTGTATTGATAGGAAACTCAGATACATGTGTGGATACATAGACAACACCATGTCCCTAGTAAGCCTCTAGTTGACTAGCTCGTTAATCAATAGATGGTTACGGTTTCCTGACCATGGACAGTGGATGTCGTTGATAACGGGATCACATCATTAGGAGAATGATGTGATGGACAAGACCCAATCCTAAGCCTAGCACAAGATCATGTAGTTCGTATGCTAAAGCTTTTCTAATGTCAAGTATCATTTCCTTAGACCATGAGATTGTGCAACTCCCGGATACCGTAGGAGTGCTTTGGGTGTGCCAAACGTCACAACGTAACTGGGTGGCTATAAAGGTACACTACGGGTATCTCTGAAAGTGTCTGTTGGGTTGGCACGAATCGAGATTGGGATTTGTCACTCCGTGTAAACGGAGAGGTATCTCTGGGCCCACTCGGTAGGACATCATCATAATGTGCACAATGTGACCAAGGGGTTGATCACAGGATGATGTGTTACAGAACGAGTAAAGAGACTTGCCGGTAATGAGATTGAACAAGGTATCGGTATACCGACGATCGAATCTCGGGCAAGTACCATACCGCTAGACAAAGGGAATTGTATACGGGATCGATTGAGTCCTTGACATCGTGGTTCATCCGATGAGATCATCGTGGAACATGTGGGAGCCAACATGGGTATCCAGATCCCGCTGTTGGTTATTGACCGGAGAACATCTCGGTCATGTCTGCATGTCTCCCGAACCCGTAGGGTCTACACACTTAAGGTTCGATGACGCTAGGGTTATAAAGGAAGCTTGTATGTGGTTACCGAATGTTGTTCGGAGTCCCGGATGAGATCCAGGACGTCACGAGGAGTTCCGGAATGGTCCGGAGGTAAAGATTTATATATAGGAAGTCCTGTTTCGGCCATCGGGACAAGTTTCGGGGTCATCGGTATTGTACCGGGACCACCGGAAGGGTCCCGGGGGCCCACCGGGTGGGGCCACCTGCCCCGGGGGGCACATGGGCTGTAGGGGGTGCGCCTTGGCCTACATGGGCCAAGGGCACCAGCCCCTAGAGGCCCATGCGCCAAGATAAAGGAAAAAGGGGAGAGTCCTAAAGGGGGAAGGCACCTCCGAGGTGCCTTGGGGAGGATGGACTCCTCCCCCCTCCTTAGCCGCACCCCTTTCTTGGAGTAGGGGGCAAGGCTGCGCCTCCCCCTTCTCCCCTGCCCCTATATATAGTGGAGGGGAGGGAGGGCATCCATACCTGAGCCCTTGGCGCCTCCCTCCCTCCCGTGACACCTCCTCCTCTCTCGTAGGTGCTTGGCGAAGCCCTGCAGGATTGCCACGCTCCTCCATCACCACCACGCCGTTGTGCTGCTGCTGGATGGAGTCTTCCTCAACCTCTCCCTCTCTCCTTGCTGGATCAAGGTGTGGGAGACATCGTCGAGCTGTACGTGTGTTGAACGCGGAGGTGCCGTCCGTTCGGCACTAGGATCATCGGTGATCTGAATCACGACGAGTACGACTCCATCAACCCCGTTCACTTGAACGCTTCCGCTTAGCGATCTACAAGGGTATGTAGATGCACTCTCCTTTCTACTCGTTGCTGGTCTCTCCATAGATAGATCTTGGTGATACGTAGGAAATTTTTTGAATTTCTGCTACGTTCCCCAACAGTGGCATCATGAGCTAGGTCTATTGCGTAGATTCTTTGCACGAGTAGAACACAAAGTAGTTGTGGGTGTCGATATTGTTCAATATGCTTGCCGTTACTAGTCTTATCTTGATTCGGCAGCATCGTGGGATGAAGCGGCCCGGACCAACCTTACACGTACGCTTACGTGAGACCGGTTCCACCGACAAACATGCACTAGTTGCATAAGGTGGCTGGCGGGTGTCTGTCTCTCCCACTTTAGTCGGATCGGATTCGATGAAAAGGGTCCTTATGAAGGGTAAATAGCAATTGGCATATCACATTGTGGTTCATGCGTAGGTAAGAAACGTTCTTGCTAGAAACCCATAGCAGCCACGTAAAACATGCAAACAACAATTAGAGGACGTCTAACTTGTTTTTGCAGGGTATGCTATGTGATGTGATATGGCCAAAGGATGTGATGAGTGATATATGTGATGTATGAGATTGATCATGTTCTTGTAATAGGAATCACGACTTGCATGTCGATGAGTATGACAACCGGCAGGAGCCATAGGAGTTGTCTTTATTTATTTGTGACCTGCGTGTCAACTTAAACGTCATGTAATTACTTTACTTTATTGCTAACCGTTAGCCATAGTAGTAGAAGTAATAGTTGGCGAGACAACTTCATGAAGACACGATGATGGAGATCATGATGATGGAGATCATGGTGTCATGCCGGTGACGATGATGATCATGGAGCCCCGAAGATGGAGATCAAAAGGAGCAAAGTGATAATGGCCATATCATGTCACTATTTGATTGCATGTGATGTTTATCATGTTTATACATCTTATTTGCTTAGAACGACGGTAGTAAATAAGATGATCCCTTACAACAATTTCAAGAAGTGTTCTCCCCTAACTGTGCACCGTTGCGACAGTTCGCTGTTTCAAAACATCACGTGATGATCGGGTGTTTTATTCAGACGTTCAAATACAACGGGTGTTGACGAGCCTAGCATGTACAGACATGGCCTTGGAACACATGCAAAACACTTAGGGTTAACTTGACGAGCCTAGCATGTACAGACATGGCCTCGGAACACGGTAGACCGAAAGGTCGAGCATGAGTCGTATAGAAGATACGATCAACATGAAGATGTTCACCGATGTTGACTAGTCCGTCTCACGTGATGATCGGACACGGCCTAGTTTGACTCGGATCATGTAATCACTTAGATGACTAGAGGGATGTCTATCTGAGTGGGAGTTCATAAGATGAACTTAATTATCCTGAACATAGTCAAAAGGTTTTTGCAAATTATGTCGTAGCTCACGCTATAGTTCTACTGTTTAGATATGTTCCTAGAGAAAAATTAGTTGAAAGTTGATAGTAGCAATTATGCGGACTAGGTCCGTAAACTGAGGATTGTCCTCATTGCTTCATAGAAGGCTTATGTCCTTAATGCACCGCTCAGTGTGCTGAACCTCGAACGTTGTCTGTGGTTGTTGCGAACATCTGACATACACGTTTTGATAACTACGTGATAGTTCAGTTAAACGGTTTAGAGTTGAGGCACCAAAGACGTTTTTGAAACATCGCAAAACATATGAGATGTTTTGAGGGCTGAAATTGGGATTTCAGGCTCGTGCCCATGTCAAGAGGTATAAGACCTCCGATGACTTTCTTAACCTGCAAACTAAGGAGGAAAGCTCAATTGTTGAGCTTGTGCTCAGATTGTCTGAGTACAACAATCATTTGAATCGAGTGGGAGTTGATCTTCCAGATAAGACAGTGATGGTTCTCCAAAGTCATTGCCACCAAGCTGTTAGAGCTTCGTGATGAACTATAACATATCAGGGATAGATATGATGATCCTTGAGGTATTCGCTATGTTTGACACCGCGAAAGTAGAAATCAAGAAGGAGCATCAATTGTTGATGGTTGGTGAAACCACTAGTTTCAAGAAGGGCAAGGGCAAGAAGGGATACTTCATGAAACGGCAAATCAGTTGCTGCTCTAGTGAAGAAACCCAAGGTAAAACCCAAACCCGAGACTAAGTGCTTCTGTAATAAGGGGAACAACCACTAGAGCAGAATTACCCTAGATACTTGGTAGATAAGAAGGCTGGCAAGGTCGATAGAAGTATATTGGATATACATTGTGTTAATGTGTACTTTGCTAGTACTCCTAGTAGCACCAGGGTATTAGATACCGGTTCGGTTGCTAAGTGTTAGTAACTCGAAACAAAAGGCTACGGAATAAACGGAGACTAGCTAAAGGTGAGCTGACGATATGTGTTGGAAGTTTTTCCAAGCTTGATATGATCAAGCATCACACGCTCCCTCTACCAAAGAGATTGGTGTTAAGCCTAAATAATTGTTATTTGGTGTTTGCGTTGAGCATAGACATGATTGGATTACGTCTATCGCAATACGGTTATTCATTTAAGGAGAATAATGGTTACTCTGTTTATTTGAATAATACCTTCAATGGTCTTACACCTAAAATGAATGGTTTATTAAATCTCGATCGTAGTGATACACATGTTCATGCCAAAAGATAGTAATGATAGTACCACTTACTGGTGGCACTGCCATGTAAGTCATATTGGTTTAAAACGCATGAAGAAGCTCCATGTTGATGGATCTTTGGACTCACTCATTTTTGAAAAGTTTGAGACATGCGAACCATGTCTATTGGTGTATATGCATGAAGAAACTCCATGCAAATGGACCGATTTGACTCACTTGATTTTGAATCACTTGGGACATGCAAATCATACCACATGGGCAAGATGACTGAAAAGCCTCAGTTTCAATAAGATGGAACAAGATAGCAACTTGTTGGAAGTAATACATTTTGATGTGTACAGTCCAATGAGTGCTGAGGCATGTAGTGGATATTGTTATGTTCTTACTTCACAGATAATTTGAGTGGATGTTGAGTACATTTACTTGATGAATCATGAGTCTGAATTATTGAAAGGTTCAAGTAATTTCAGGGTGAAGTTGAAAGATCGTCGTGACAAGAGGATAAAATATCTATGATATGATCATAGAGATGAATATCTGAATTGCGAGTTTGGCACAGAATTAAGACATTGTGGAAATAGTTTCACAACTAATACAGCCTGGAACACCATAGTGTGATGGTGTGTCCGAACATCATAAATGCACCCTATTGGATATGATGCATACCATGATGTCTCTTATCGAATTACCACGATAGTTTATGGGTTAGGCATTAGAGACAACCACATTCACTTTAAATAGGGCACCACGTAATTCCGATGAGATGACACCGTATGAACTATGGTTTAGAGAAACCTAAGCTGTCATTTCTTAAAAGTTTGGGGCTGCGGCGCTTATGTGAAAAAGTTTCAGGCTGATAACCTCGAACCCAAAGCGGATAAATGCATCTTCATAGGACACCCAAAACAGTTGGGTATACCTCCTATCTCAGATTCGAAAGCAATAAGGGATTGTTTCTAGAATCGGGTCCTTTCTCGAGGAAAAGTTTCTCTCGAAAGAATTGAGTGGGAGGATGGTGGAGAATTGATGAGGTTATTGAACCGTCACTTCAACAAGTGTGTAGCAGGGCACAGGAAGTTGTTCCTGTGGCACCTACACCAATTGAAGTGGAAGCTTATGATAGTGATCATGAAGTTTCGGATCAAGTCACTACCAAACCTCGTGGGATGACAAGGATGCGTACTACTTCAGAGTGGTAAGTAATCCTGTCTTGAAGGTCATGTTGCTAGACAACAATGAACCTACGAGCTATGGAGAAGCGATGGTGGGCCCGGATTCCGATAAATGGCTCAAGGCCATAAAACCCGAGAGAGGATCCATGTATGAAAACAAAGTGTAGACTTTGGAAGAACTACTTGATGGTCGTAAGGCTGTTAGGTACATATGGATTTTGAAAGGAAGACAGACAATGATGGTAAGTGTCACCATTGAGAAAGCTCGACTTGTCGTTAAGATGTTTTTCGACAAGTTCAAGGAGTTGACTACGATGAGACTTTCTCACTCGTAGCGATGCTAAGAGTCTGTTGGAATTATATTAGCAATTACTGCATTATTTATGAAATCTTGCAGATAGGATGTCAAAACATTGTTTCCTCGACGATTCTTGAGGAAAGGTTGTATGTGATACAACCGGAAGGTTTTGTCTATCCTGAAATATGCTAATAAGTATGCAAAGCTCCAGCAATCCTTCTGAGGACTGGAGTGAGCATCTCGGAGTTGGAATGTATGCTTTGATGATGATCAAAGATTTTGGGTGTATACAAAGTTTATGAGAAACTTGTATTTCCAAAGAAGTGAGTGGGAGCACTATAGAATTTCTGATGAGTATATGTTGTTGACATATTAATGATCAGAAATGACGTAGAATTTCTGGAAAGCATATAGGGTTATTTGGAAAGTGTTTTCAATGGAAAACCTGGATTAAGCTACTTGTACATTGAGCATCAAGATCTATAAGGATAGATCAAAACGCTTAATGGTACTTTCAAATGAGCACATACCTTGACATGATCTTGAAGGTGTTCAAGATGGATCAGTCAAAGAAGGAGTTCTTGCCTGAGTTGTAAGGTATGAAGTTAAGACTTAAAGCTCGACCATGGCAGAATAGAGAGAAAGGAACGAAGGTCGTCCCCTATGCTTAAGACATAGGCTCTACAGTATGCTATGCTGTGTACCGCACCTGAAGTGTGCTTTACCATGAGTCAGTCAAGGGGTACAAGAGTGATCCAAGAATGGATCACAGGGACAGCGGTCAAAGTTATCCTTAGTAACTAGTGGACTAAGGAATTTTCTCGATTATGGAGGTGGTAAAGGGGTTCGTCGTAAAGGGTTACGTCGATGCAAGCTTAACACCTATCCGGATAGCTCTGAGTAGAGATACCGGATACGTATAATGGAGCAACAATTTAGAATAGCTCCAAGTAGAACAGTTATTTGGAATAGCTCCAAATAGAACGTGGTAGCTGCATCTAGGAGATGACATAGAGATTTGTAAAGCACACACGGATCTGAAAGGTTCAGACCCGTTGACTATAACCTCTCTCACAAGCATAACATGATCAAACCCAGAACTCATCGAGTGTTAATCACATGGTAAATGTGAACTAGATTATTGACTCTAGTAAACTCTTTGGGTGTTAGTCACATGGGGATGTGACCTTGAGTGTTAATCACATATCGATGTGAACTAGATTATTGACTCTAGTGCAAGTGGGAGACTGTTGGAAATATGCCCTAGAGGCAATAATAAATTGATTATTATTATATTTCCTTGTTCATGATAATCGTTTATTATCCATGCTAGAATTGTATTGATAGGAAACTCAGATACATGTGTGGATACATAGACAACACCATGTCCCTAGTAAGCCTCTAGTTGACTAGCTCGTTAATCAATAGATGGTTACGGTTTCCTGACCATGGACATTGGATGTCGTTGATAACGGGATCACATCATTAGGAGAATGATGTGATGGACAAGACCCAATCCTAAGCCTAGCACAAGATCATGTAGTTCGTATGCTAAAGCTTTTCTAATGTCAAGTATCATTTCCTTAGACCATGAGATTGTGCAACTCCCGGATACCGTAGGAGTGCTTTGGGTGTGCCAAACGTCACAACGTAACTGGGTGGCTATAAAGGTACACTACGGGTATCTCTGAAAGTGTCTGTTGGGTTGGCACGAATCGAGATTGGGATTTGTCACTCCGTGTAAACGGAGAGGTATCTCTGGGCCCACTCGGTAGGACATCATCATAATGTGCACAATGTGACCAAGGGGTTGATCACGGGATGATGTGTTACGGAACGAGTAAAGAGACTTGCCGGTAACGAGATTGAACAAGGTATCGGTATACCGACGATCGAATCTCGGGCAAGTACCATACCGCTAGACAAAGGGAATTGTATACGGGATCGATTGAGTCCTTGACATCGTGGTTCATCCGATGAGATCATCGTGGAACATGTGGGAGCCAACATGGGTATCCAGATCCCGCTGTTGGTTATTGACCGGAGAACATCTCGGTCATGTCTGCATGTCTCCCGAACCCGTAGGGTCTACACACTTAAGGTTCGATGACGCTAGGGTTATAAAGGAAGCTTGTATGTGGTTACCGAATGTTGTTCGGAGTCCCGGATGAGATCCCGGACGTCACGAGGAGTTCCGGAATGGTCCGGAGGTAAAGATTTATATATAGGAAGTCCTGTTTCGGCCATCGGGACAAGTTTCGGGGTCATCGGTATTGTACCGGGACCACCGGAAGGGTCCCGGGGGCCCACCGGGTGGGGCCACCTGCCCCGGGGGGCCACATGGGCTGTAGGGGGTGCGCCTTGGCCTACATGGGCCAAGGGCACCAGCCCCTAGAGGCCCATGCGCCAAGATAAAGGAAAAAGGGGAGAGTCCTAAAGGGGGAAGGCACCTCCGAGGTGCCTTGGGGAGGATGGACTCCTCCCCCCTCCTTAGCCGCACCCCTTTCTTGGAGGAGGGGCAAGGCTGCGCCTCCCCCTCTCCCCTGCCCCTATATATAGTGGAGGGGAGGGAGGGCATCCATACCTGAGCCCTTGGCGCCTCCCTCCCTCCCGTGACACCTCCTCCTCTCCCGTAGGTGCTTGGCGAAGCCCTGCAGGATTGCCACGCTCCTCCATCACCACCACGCCGTTGTGCTGCTGCTGGATGGAGTCTTCCTCAACCTCTCCCTCTCTCCTTGCTGGATCAAGGCGTGGGAGACATCGTCGAGCTGTACGTGTGTTGAACGCAGAGGTGTCGTCCGTTCGGCACTAGGATCATCGGTGATCTGAATCACGACGAGTACGACTCCATCAACCCCATTCACTTGAACGCTTCCGCTTAGCGATCTACAAGGGTATGTAGATGCACTCTCCTTTCTACTCGTTGCTGGTCTCTCCATAGATAGATCTTGGTGATACGTAGGAAAAATTTTGAATTTCTGCTACGTTCCCCAACATTTATTCCGTTTGATATTCATTTTCTGCGAAACACTGAAATAGGCAAAAAAAATAGCAATTTGCACTGGGCCTTGGGTTAGTAGGTTAGTCCCAAAAATAATATAAAAGTGTATAAATAAGCCCATTAACATCCAAAACACATAATACAATATCATGGAACAATCAAAAATTATAGATACGTTGGAGACGTATCAAGCATCCCCAAGCTTAATTCATGCTCGTCCTCGAGTAGGTAAATGATAAAAACAGAATTTTTGATGTGGAATGCTACCTAGCATAATTCTCAATGTAATTTTCTTTATTGTGGCATGAATATTCAGATCCTAGAGATTCAAGACAAAAGTTTAATATTGACATAAAAATAATAATACTTCAAGCATACTAACTAAGCAATCATGTCTTCTCAAAATAACATGGCAAAAGAAAGTCCATCCCTACAAAATCATATAGTTTGGTCATGCTCCATTTTCGTCATACAAGAATGCACTCATCTTGCACAACCCCGATAACAAGCCAAGCAATTGTTTCATACTTTAGTAATCTCAAACTTTTTTCAACTTTCACGCAATACATGAGCATGAGCCATGGATATAGCACTATGGGTGGAATAGAATAATGATAGGGGTTATGTGGAGAAGACAAAAAAGGAGAAAGTCTCACATTGACGAGGCTAATCAACGGGCTAGGGAGATGCCCATCAATTGATGTCAATGCAAGGAGTAGGTATTGCCATGCAACAGATGCACTAGAGCTATAAATGTATGAAAGCTCAACAAAATAAACTATGTGGGTGTGCATCCAACTTGCTTGCTCACGAAGACCTAGGGCATTTGAGGAAGCCCATTGTTGGAATATACAAGCCAAGTTCTATAATGAAAAATTCCCACTAGTATATGAAAGTGACAAAACAAGAGACTCTCTATCATAAAGATCATGGTGCTACTTTGAAGCACAAGTATGGAAAAAAGGATAGTAACATTGCCCCTTTTTATTTCTTTTTGGGGGGGCTTTCTTTTTTTATTTGTCCTTTCTCTTCTTTTTTGGGACAATTCTCTATTTATGATGATCATCACACTTCTATTTATTTACTTACAACTCAATGATTACAACTCGATACTAGAACAAAATATGACTCTATATGAATGCCTCCGATGGTGTACCGGGAAGGGCAATGAATCAAGAGTGACATGTATGATAAATTATGCATGGTGGCTTTGCCACAAATACGATGTCAACTACATGATCATGCAAAGCAATATGACAATGATCAAGTGTGTCATAAATGAAACGGTGGAAAGTTGCATGGCAATATATCTCGGAAGGGCTATGGAAATGCCACAATAGGTAGGTATGGTGGCTGTTTTGAGGAATATATAAGGAGGTTTATGTGTGATAGAGCGTATCATATCATGGGGTTTGGATGCACCGCGAAGTTTGCACCAACTCTCAAGGTGAGAAAGGGAAATGCACGGTACCGAAGAGGCTAGCAATGATGGAAGGGTGAGAGTGCGTATAATCCATGGACTCAACATTAGTCATAAAGAACTCACATACTTATTGCAAAAATCTACAAGTCATAAAAAAACCAAGCACTACGCGCATGCTCCTAGGGGGATAGATTGGTAGGAAAAGACCATCGCTCGTCCCCGACCGCCACTCATAAGGAAGACAATCAAAGAACACCTCATGTTTCAAATTTGTTACACGACGGTTACCATACGTGCATGCTTCGGGACTTGCAAACTTCAACACAAGTATTTATCAAATTCACAATTACTCAACTAGCACACTCTAATATCACCACCTTTATATCTCAAAACAATTATCAAGTATCAAACTTCTCATAGTATTCAATGCACTTTCTATGATAGTTTTTATTATACCCATCTTGGATGCCTATCATATTAGGACTAGTTTCATAACCAAAGCAAATTACCATGCTGTTCTAAGGGACTCTCAAAATGATATAAGTGAAGCATGAGAGATCAATAGTTTCTATAAAATAAAACCACCACCGTGCTTTAAAAGATATAAGTGAAGCACTAGAGCAAAATTATCTAGCTCAAAAGATATAAGTGAAGCACATATAGTATTCTAAGAAATTCCAATTGATGTGTGTCTCTCCCAAAAGGTGTGTACAGCAAGGATGATTGTGGTAAACTAAAAAGTAAAGACACAAATCATACAAGACGCTCCAAGCAAAACACATATCATGTGGTGAATAAAAATATAGCCTCAAGTAAAGTTACCGATAGAAGAAGACGAAAGAGGGGATGCCTTCCGGGGAATCCCCAAGCTTAGGCTTTTGGCACTCCTTATTCCATAATCCATCAAATCTTTACCCAAAACTTGAAAACTTCACAACATAGAACTTAAACAGAAAATCTCATGAGCTCCGTTAGTATAAGAAAACAAACCACCGCTTAAGGTACTGTAATGAAATCATTCTTTATTCATTTTGGTGTTAAACCTACTGTATTCCAACTTCTCTATGGTTCATAAAGTCCGATACTAGCCATAGATTCATCAAAATAAGCAAACAACACGTGAAAAACAGAATCTGTCAAAAACAGAACAGTCTGTAGTAATCTGTAGGTTTCGAATACTTCTATAACCCCAAAAATTCTAAAATAAAGTGCTGGACGTGAGGAATTTATCTATTAATCATATGCAAAAAGAATCAACCTAATCGCACTCTCCAGTAAAAATGGCAGCAAATCTCGTGAGCACTAAAGTTTCTGTTTTTTACAGCAAGATCGCAAAGACTTTCCCCAAGTCTTCCCAAAGGTTCTACTTGGCACAAACACTAATTAAAAGCATAAAACCACATCTAAACAGAGGCTAGATAAATTATTTATTACTAAACAGAACCAAAAAGCAAAGAACAAAAATAAAATTGGGTTGCCTCCCAACAAGCGCTATCGTTTAACGCCCCTAGCTAGCTAGGCATAAAAGCAAGGATATATCTAGGTATTATCATCTTTGGTATGCAATTCTTCAATAGAAAACTTATAACCCTTGGGAGTTTCCTTTTTATTAATGATAAAACTCCTAGGCAAGAAATCAAGAAATTCATTTGTAGCAAAAGGTTCTTTAATGATATTGAAGAAGTTAGGGTGAACACTTATAGATTTGAGATCCGCAATTTCCTTACTAGAGGTTTCACCCTTATTTTTAGGAACATACATAAATTTGGCAACCTTGGTAGTAGTAGGATTTGGAGCATTTTTAACAGATGAAAAGGCAGATCCTAAATTAGTAATAATATCCTCAAGTTTACCAATTCTTGTGGAATCTAGATCTATTCTTTCGTTAACTATAGGTTCTTCTTATTTTAAAAAATTAAGAGTAGCTCCTACCTTAGATCCATATTGAGTGATTTGGTTGTGGATCTTTTTATCCAAATTTTCAATCAACTCCACAGAGGCAACTTTATTTTTGATAATTTCAAGCCTTTGCATCACATGTTCCAAAGTTAAAATAGTTCCGTTAACCAAGAGAGGTGGTGGGCCAAATAAATCCATCATAGCATTATAAGAATCAAAAGTATGGCTACCCAAGAAATTCCCTCCGGTAATGGTATCAAGAATATATCTATTCCAAGGAGTGATGCCTACATAAAAATTGCGAAGAAGAATGGAAGTGGATAGCTTCCTAGAGGATCTATTCTAAGCATTGCAAATTCTATACCAAGCATCTTTTAAAATTTCTCCCTCCCTTTGTTTAAAATTGAGAACTTCATGCTCGGGAGTACTAACAGTGATAGGAGAATTAGCCATAACGACACACGGCAACACAAGAAGCAAGCAAAAAGAGTCGAATGGAAAAGAGAAGGGGAACGGAGAAAGAGGGCAAATAAAACGGCAACCAACACGATAAAGGGGTATCAATCCAGTAGGAGACTACACGCAAGTCCCTCGTACCTACACAAACAAATAAGAACCTCGCAACCAACACGATAAAGGGGTTGCCAATCCCTTCACGGTCACTTACGAGAGTGAGATCTGATAGAGATAATAATAATAAGATAAATATTTTTGGTATTTTTATGATATAGATTGAAAGTAAAGATTGCAAAATAAACGGTAATAGAAATAGCTTGTTGATGGGAGATTAATATAAAGGAGAATAGACGCGGGGCCATAGGTTTCACTAGTGGCTTCTCTCAAGATAGCATAAGTATTACGGTGGGTGAACAAATTATTGTCGAGTAATTGATAGAAAAGGGCATAATTACAAGAATATCTAGGCATGATCATGCATATAGGCATCACGTCCGCGACAAGTAGACCGAAACGATTATGCATCTACTACTATTACTCCACACATCGACCGCTATCCAGCATGCATCTAGAGTATTAAGTTCATAAGAATAGAGTAACGCATTAGGCAAGATGACATGATGTAGAGGGATAAACTCAAGCAATATGATATAAACCCCATCTTTTTATCCTCGATGGCAACAATACAATATGTGCCTTGCTGCCCCTGCTATCACTAGGAAAGGACACCGCAAGATTGAACCCAAAGCTAAGCACTTCTCCCATTGCAAGAAAGATCAATCTAGTAGGCCAAACCAAACTGATAATTCGAAGAGACTTGCAAAGATAACCAATCATACATAAAAGATTTCAGAGAAGAATCAAATATTGTTCATAGATAAACTTGATCATAAACCCACAATTCATCGGATCTCGACAAACACACCACAAAAAGAGTTACATCAAATAGATCTCCAAGAAGATCAAGGAGAACATTGTATTGAGATCCAAAGGGAGAGAAGAAGCCATCTAGCTAATAACTATGGACCCAAAGGTCTGAAGTAAACTACTCACACATCATCGGAGGGACCATGGAGTTGATGTAGAGGCCCTCTATGATAGATTCCCCCTCTGGTGGAGCTCCAGAAAAGGCCCCAAGATAGGATCTCTTGGGTACAAAAGGTTGCAGCGTTGGAAATAGGGTTTCGTGGTGCTCTTGGATGTTTTCAGGGTATATGAATATATATAGGAGTAAGAAGTAGGACTGTGGAGCCACGAGGGGGCCCATGAGGGTGGAGGGCGTGCCTAGGGGGTAGGCGCCCCCTACCTCATGGCCTCCTCGTTGGTTGCTTGACGTCCACTCCAAATCCCTTGGATCATGTTTGTTCCAAAATAACTCTCCCGAAGGTTTTATTCCGTTTGGATTCTGTTTGATATTCCTTTTCTGTGAAACACTGAAATAGGCAAAAAAAACAGCAATTTGCACTGGGCCCTGGGTTAGTAGGTTAGTCCCAAAGATAATATAAAAGTGTATAAATAAGCCCATTAACATCCAAAACAGATAATATAATAGCATGGAACAATCAAAAATTATAGATACGTTGGAGACGTATCAACGATAATTCCCATGTGTCCTTGGGAGCGCTTTCCTTTATATAAGAGTTTGTCCAGGCTTGTCCTTTGCTACAAAAAGGATTGGGTCACCTTGCTGCACCTTGTTTACTTTTGTTACTTGTTACCCGTTACGAATTACCTTATCATAAAACTATCCGTTACCGATAATTTCAGTGCTTGCAGAGAATACCTTACTGAAAACCGCTTGTCATTTCCTTCTGCTCCTCGTTGGGCGTGCCCTGGTGGTTTGTGCTCACCCAGGCCCACCTCCGGTGCCCATCTTCTGCTATATAGGTCATTTTGACCTAGAAAAAATAAGGAGAGGACCTTCGGGACAGAGCATCGCCACCTCGAGGCGGAACTTGGGCAGGAGCATTTTTGCCCTCCGGCGGAGCGATTCCGCCGAGGGAACTTCCCTCCCGGAGGGGGAAATCATCGTCATCATCATCACTGACAACTCTCTCATCTTGGGGAGGGAAATCTCCATCTACATCTTCAACAGCACCATCTCATCTCAAACCCTATCTCATCTCTTGTGTTCAATCTTGTTACTGGCACTATAGATTGGTGCTTGTGGGTGACTAGTAGTGTTGATTACATCTTGTAGTTGATTACTATATGGTTTATTTGGTGGAAGATTATATGTTCAGATCCAAAATGCTATTTAATACTCCTCTGATCATGAGCATGTTTATCATTTGTGAGTAGATACTTTTGTTCTTGAGGTCACGGGAGAAATCATGTTGCAAGTAATCATGTGAACTTGATATGTGTTCGATATTTTGATAGTATGAATGTTGTGATTCCCTTAGTGGTGTCATGTGAACGTCAACTACATGACACTTCACCATATTTGGGTGTAAGGGAATGCATTGTGGAGTAGCAATTAGATGATGGGTTGTGAGAGTGACAGAAGCTTAAACCCCAGTTTATTCGCTATTCCGTAAGGGACCGATTGGATCCAAAAGTTTAATGCTATGGTCACAATTTATTCTTAATACTTTTCTCGTAGTTGCATATGCTTCCGGGAGGGTTAATCATAAGTAGGAGGTTTGTTCAAGTAATAACAGCACCTAAGCACCGGTCCACCCACATATCAAATTATCAAAGTAGCGAACACAAATCGAACCAACATGATGAAAGTGACTAGATGAAATTCCCGTGTACCCTCAAGAACACTTTGCTTATCAGAAGAGATCGTTTTGGCCTATCCTTTGCCTCAAAAGTATTGGGATACCTTGCTGCACTTTTGCTACTACTATCGTTACTTGCTCGTTACAAATTATCTTGCTATCAAACTACTCTGCTACTTACAATTTCAGCACTTGCAAACATTACCTTGCTAAAACCACTTGTCATTTCCTTTTGCTCCTCGTTGGGTTCGACACTCTTACTTATAGAAAAGAGCTACAATTGATCCCCTATACTTGTGGATCATCACTGAGAAATAGAGAGATTAAATTAATTTTGCAAAATACTATTAATAGATCTAGAAAGAATTGGTCTAAGAAACTTGATGATGCACTATGGGCTTTTAGAACTGCTTATAAGAATCCTATGGGTATGTATTCGTGTAAAATGGTTTAGGGAAAAGCATGTCACTTACCTCTTAAACTAGAACATAAGGCATATTGGGCCATTAAAGAGCTCAATTGTGATTTCAAACTTGCCGGTGAAAAGAGGTTATTTGACATTAGCTCACTTGATGAATGGAGAACCCAAGCCTATGAAAATTCCAAGTTGTTTAAAGAAAAGGTTAAAAGATGGCATGACAAAAGGATACAAAAGTGTGAGTTTAATGTAGGTGATCATGTTTTGCTATACAACTCTCGTTTAAGATTTTTTGCAGGAAAGCTTCTCTCTGAGTGGGAAGGTCCTTACATTATCGAGGAGGTTTATCATTTCGGTGCCACCAAAATCAACAACGCCGAAGGCACAAATCCGAAGGTGGTAAACGGTCAAAATCAAACATTACATCTCAGGTATTCCCATAAATGCTGAGACCAATATAATTAATACTCTAACACCGGAGGAGTACATAAGGGACACTTTCCAGAACGTTTCAGACTCTGAAAAGGAATAGATATGTGGTAAGGTAAGTAAACCGACTCCAAAACGTTTCTAATGATATTTTTTCTCCGTTTTGGAATATTTAAAAAATAGGAAAACTAAAGGTAGTCCGAAAGAGACACGAGCCCACCACAAGGGTGGAGGGCGCGCCCTACCCCCTAGGAGCGCCCCCCCCCCCCCCCCCGTCCTTGTGGCCACCTCGTGTGCCCTCCGGACTCCGTTTTCTTGCATGATATTTATTTTGGTCGGTAAAAAATAATTATATAATCTCCCAAAGGTTTTGACCACCGTACCACGACAATATCTCCTGTTCTTGTTTCGAGCTGTTTTTCTGACAGATCTAGATCAACATGACGTCTCCAAGCGCCCCCAAGGACAAGTTTTTCGAGAAGGTCATCAACCTCTACCTTGCGAAGGTGTTGTGACACCCTCAAGCCATTGAGATGCGTGAGGGGGTGTTGCACATCCGTGATGTTGAGGGGCCGAAGAAGACCGGAAGCACGGAGACAAGACTCAAAGCAATGGAGCAGCAAGTTTTCAAGTGCCAAGGGATGGTGGAGCGTGGACTCAATGCCAATCACATGATGATCGCAGAGTTCACCAACAATCACAAGCTGGATGTCAAGAGCATTGAGGAGGCCATCTTCAAGCTTCATGAGAAAATCGAGCATCTCCAAGCCCAGATCTATGACTCGCAAAACCAAAACTATGAGTATCAATAAAGGTTTAAGAGGATGAGTTTGGCTGCAGATTTGAATATCCCGGAGAGTCATTCATCTTTCTATGATGGTGAACCTATGCCTTGGAAGATGGATGACAAGCCTACTTCATCAACAACTCCATCATCCCCACCTCCAAACAAAGAGATGTAAATACATGGGTATGGGCACTCCCATTGGCAACTGCGAAGCTTGGGGGAGGTGCCCCGGTATCGTATCATCATCACACCCTTATCTTTATCGTTTTTCTTAGTTCAATCCTTTTGGTTATATCTTGATCTAGTAAAATAAAGTGTTTAGTATGATCTAACTTTGAGTTTTGTTTCGATCTCTATCTATGTAATCGAGTCTGTGAGTTATATATAATAAAGAGTAGTTTTGAGTTAAGGGCTTTGCTTTCTTGCTATGATCTTGAGGGAATTAAATAAAAGAAATAAAAGGATCATATATTGATCTTATGGATAGTAATGACTTCACATATAAAGAGTATGATGAATAAAAGTTGTTGAGAGTTGACAAACATAGTTTTGGTCATTGTTGCAATTAATAGGAAGTAACAAAGAAAGAGAGGCTTCACATATAAATATACTATCTTGGACATCTTTTGTAATTGTGAGCACTCATTAAAATATGACATGCCAAAAAGTTGATGTTGGACAAGGAAGTCAACATAATGGGTTATGTTTTCTTATATCCGAATAGAAGTTATATTGTCATGGATCATCCAACATGTTGAGCTTGCCTTTCCCTCTCATGCTAGCCAAATTCTTTGCACCAAGTAGAGATACTACTTGTGCTTCCAAACATCCCTAAACCCAGTTTTGCCATGAGAGTCCACCATACCTACCTATGGATTGAATAAGATCCTTCAAGTAAGTTGTCATCGGTGCAAGCAATAAAAATTGCTCTCTAAATATGTATGATCTATTAGTGTGAAGAAAATAAGCTTTATACGAACTTGTGATATGGAAGAAATAAAAGCGACGGACTGCATAATAAAGGTCCTTATCACAAGCGGCAATACAAAGTGACGTTCTTTTGCATTAAGATTTTGTGCATCCAACCATAAAAGCACATGTAGGTGATCATCACCTACCCATATATATCCACTCGGATGTAGGTTATCATAAAGTATTTGTTGTTGACATTACCCTTGAGGTAAAAGGTTGGGAGGTGAAACTATAAGCCCCTATCTTTCTCTGTGTCCGATTGAAACTTTGAACCCATAAGTATTGCGTGAGTGTTAGCAATTGTGAAAGACTAAATGATAGTTAAGCATGTGGACTTGCTGAAAAGCTCTTTAATTGACTCTTTCCGATGTTATGATAAATTGCAATTGCTTCAATGACTGAGATCATAGTTTGTTAGTTTTCAATGAAGTTTCTGGTTCATACTTTATCTTGTGAATGAATTGTCACTTTAGCATAAGAAATTATAAGGCATTATATGTTGCTGTTCTAAAGATGATCATGATGCCCTCATGTCCATATTTTATTTTATCGACGCCTCTATCTCTAAACATGTGGACATATTTTTTGATTTCGGCTTTCGCTTGAGGACAAACGAGGTCTAAGCTTGGGGGAGTTGATACGTCCATTTTGCATCACGCTTTTATATTGATATTTATTGCATTATGGGCTATTATTACACATTATATCACAATAATTATGCATATTCTCTCTTATTTTATAAGGTTTACATGAAGAGGGAGAATGTCGGCAGCTGGAACTCTGGACTGGAAAAGGAGCAAATATTAGAGACCTATTCTGCACTACTCCAAAAGTCCTAAAACTTCACGGAGCATGTTTTTGGAATACATAAAAAATATTGGGCGAAGAAAATACTAGAGGGGGGCCACCAGCCAATCACAAGGGTGGAGGGCGCCCCCTACCCCCCTGGGTGCACCCCTCGTCCTTGTGGGCCCCTTGGCAGGCCTTCGGTGCCCATCTTTGGCTATATGGTGTGTTTTGACCTGGAAAAAAATCAGAAGGTAGCTTTCGGGACGAAGCACTATCGTCTCGGGGCGGAACCTGGGCAGAACCAATCTAGGGCTCCAGCGAAGCTGTTTTGCCGGGGAAACATCCCTCCGGGAGGGAGAAATCGAAGCCATCGTCATCACCAATGATCCTCTCATCGAGAGGGGGTCAATCTCCGTCAATATTTTCACCAGCACCATCTCCTCTCAAACCCTAGTTCATCTCTTGTATTCGATCTTGGTCCCAAAACCTCAGATTGGTACCTGTGGGTTGCTAGTAGTGTTGATTACTCCTTGTACTTGATGCTAGTTGGTTTATCTGGTGGAAGATTATATTTTCAGATCCTTCATGATAATTAATACTTCTCTGATCTTGAACATGAATATGTTTTGTTAGTAGTTACGTTTGTTCCTATGGACATGGGAGAAGTCTTGTTATAAGTAATCATGTGAATTTGGTATTCGTTCAATATTTTGATGAGATGCATGTTGTCTTTCCTCTAGTGGTGTTATGTGAATGTCGACTACATGACACTTCACCATTATTTGGGCCTAGGGGAAGGCATTGGGAAGTAATAAGTAGATGATGGGTTGCTAGAGTGACAGAAGCTTAAACCCTAGTTTATGTGTTGCTTCATAAAGAGGTGATTTGGATCCATATGTTTCATGCTATGGTTAGGTTTACTGATGAACCATAAGTATAGGGGATCAATTGTAGCTCTTTTCGATAAGTAAGAGTGTCGAACCCAACAAGGAGTAGAAGGAAATGACAAGTGGTTTTTAGCAAGGTAATGTCTGCAAGTGCTGAAATTATAAGTAGCAGAGTAGTTCGATAGCAAGATAACTTGTAACGAGCAAGTAACGATAGTAGTGACAAAAAGTGCAGCAAGGTAGCCCAATCCTTTTGAGGCAAAGGACAGGCCAAAATGGTTTATTATGATAAGCAAAGCATTCTTGAGGGTACACGGGATTTTCATCTAGTCACTTTCACCATGTTGGTTTGATTCATGTTCGGTACTTTGATATTTTGATATGTGGGTGGACGGGTGCATAGGTGTTGTTCTTACTTGAACAAACCTCCTACTTATCCCTCTTGCAAGCATCCTCAACTACGAGAAAAGTATTAAGAATAAATTCTAACCATAGAATTACACTTTTTGATCCAATCGGTCCCTTACGGAATAGCGCATAAACTGGGGTTTAAGCTTCTTTCACTCTCGCAACCCATCATCTAATTTCTAATCCATAATGCATTCCCTTAGGACCAAATATAGTGAAGTGTCATGTAGTCGACGTTCACATGACACCACTAAGGGAATCACAACATACATACTATCAAAATATCGAACACATATCAAGTTCACATGATTACTTGCAACATGGTTTCTCCCGTGACCTCAAGAGCAAAAGTAACTACTCACAAATGATAATCATGATCAAGATCAGAGGGGTATTAAATAGCATATTGGATGTAAACATATAATCTTCCACCAAATAAACCATACAGTAATCAACTACAAGATAATCAACACTCTTAGTCACCCACAAGCACCAATCTATAGTTCCGGTAACAAGATTGAACACAAGAGTGAACTAGGGTTTGAGATGATATGGTGCTATTGAAGATGTTGATGGAGATTGCCCTTCCCAAGATGGGAGAGTTGTTGGTGATGATAATAACGATGATTTCCCCCTCCTGGAGGGAAGTTCTCCCGGTGGAATCGCTCCGTCGGAGGGCAAAAGTGCTCCTGCCCAAGTTCCGCCTCGAGACGGCGGTGCTCCGTCCCGAAAGTCCTCTCCTTATTTTTTCTAGGTCAAAATGACTTATATACCAGAAGATGGGCACCGGAGGTGGGCCTGGGTGAGCACAACCCACCAGGGAGCGCCTGGGCTCCCTAGCGCGCCCAGGTGGGTTGTGCCCACCTGGCGGGGCCCCTCTGGTAGTTATTTGCTCCAATATTCCTCATATATTTGATAAAAAATCTCCGTGAAGTTTCAGCTTGTTTGGAGTTGTGCAGAATAGGTGGCCTGACGTAGCTTTTCCAGGCCCAGATTTCCAGCTGCCGGAATTCTCCCTCTTTGTGTATACCTTGCATATTATGAGAGAAAAGACATTAGAATTACTCCAAAAAGCATTATTATGGATAAAACATCATAAATAACAGTAAGAAAACATGATGCAAAATGGATGTATCAACTCCCCCAAGCTTAGACCTCGCTTGTCCTCAAGCGAAAACCGAAATCGAAAAACATGTCCACATGCTTAGAGAGAGAGGTGTCGATAAAAACAAAATACGGACATAGAAGCATCATGTTTATTATTATAACAGGAACAAACTTAAACATAAGACTCTTATCATAGAACTTTTATCATAGACTTCTCATGAATAAGTGACAATTCATCACACTCTTGAAGTACCAAGCAAAAACTCTATTGAAACCAACAAACTATGTTCTCGGTCAACTTTGCAACTACAATTCATCATATTTATAGGAAGGGTCACGTATCGGAGCCTTTAGACAAGTCTACATACTCAACCATCATATAGTCTTCTATGATTGCTAACACTCACCGCGTACACATGAGCAAAACATTTCAACCGGACACATAGAAAGATAGGGGCTTATAGTTTCGCCTCCCAACGTATTCACCTCAAGGGTGATGTCAACAATAATGAGTCATGCTATCTATATTCAACTGGACATATGTTCCTAGATCTTTCCTCACCACATGATGCTTGCCAAAGGAGAAAAATAAAAAGGAATAGAAGGAAAATTTTGACTCTTTGCATAAAAGTAAAAGATAGGCCCTTCGTAGAGGGAAGCAGAGGTTGCCATGCACCTTTTTGTATGCTCAACCCCTTAGTGCAAAAGAACGTCACGTTGCATTGCCCCTTGTCATAGCGACCTTTATTATGTAGTTTGTCGCTTTTATTCTTCACCATCACAAGTTTGTGCAACGCTCAATTTTCTCTTACACTAAATGATCTCACACTTTTAGAAGCAATTTTTATTGCCTTTTTGCACCGATGACAACTTACTTGAGGGATCTTGCTCAATCCCTAGGTAGGTATGATGGACACTTGAAAATAAGATTTGGGTTTAAGGATTTCTAGATGCACAAGTAGTATCTCTACTTAGTGCGGAATTTTTGGCTAGCAAAGATAGGGGCAAGCACCACATGTTAAAGGATTCATGACAATATGACTTCTATGTGAATATAAACAAACATAAAACATTAAGTTGTCTTCCTTGTTCAACGTCCACAATTTTGGCATATAATATTTTGATGAGGGCTCACGATCACATAAGATTTCTAGGATAGTATATTTATATGTGAATCTTCTCTTCCCTTATTAATTCTTTCATGAGTTGCACCATTGACTAATGCTATGTTTCTCAATCTCTAATAAAATTTCCTACTTATACTTTTCCTTATGTGGTGCCATCACCTACCATAAGATTAGTATGGTCTTTTTCAATTTTTTTTCCTTTCTTTCATTTATTTCCTTTCTTTTAATTGCAACATGAAAATAAAGAAAGCAAAAACTCAAACTAAACTTTATTATATATCTTGCACATGACTACAAGGATAGATCACTAAGCAAACTCTTGAAAAGAATGATCGAACTAAACTTTTATTCATCTAAAGCAAAAGATTGAACTAAAATAAGTAAAGGCAAAAGATAGTAGGGATGATATGATACCGGGGCACCTCCCCCAGGCTTGGTGAAAGCCAAGGGGAGTGCCCATACCCGATACTCAATTCTCTTTTGGTGGTGAAGAAGAAGGTGGTGGTGATGATGGAAATTGTGCCTTCAGCTTCTTCATATTGTAGTTGAGGAGAGAAATTTCCTCCTTTAAATCATCGACTTCCAGCTCCAGCTTCAAGATCTTGTCACATAAATCCCCTTTGCTTTTTGCCGAAAACGAAAAGGAATAGATTGGTTTTTAGACCGGTTAGCTCTCTTAGGGAGACTTGACTTCTTGAACTCCACGTGCATATCCCCAGGTTGAGGTAGAGGAACATCCTCCTCCTTCGAGCTTGAATCATTGATCCTCATCAAGTGAGCATCCTCCTTATCATCTATAGTTCGACCATAAGGAGATAGGTCCCCATAGGTCTTTGGGTCAGCAATGAGATGTGAGACATAGCTCTCTCCGTCAGAGTCTTGAGATGACATATTTTCAGAACTACGCAAAAATCAGCAAGAAAGAAGAACAGGGGATTTCTCCAAGATACAGTGATTAACAGGTTTGGGAAGTATATATAGATTTTTTTATCTTGGGAAACAAGCAAACGGAAGAAAAACGGAGTCTGGAAGGTGTCCCAGGTGGGCACAACCCGCCTGAGCGTGCCTGGCACGCCCTGGTGTCTTGTGCCCACCAAGGTACACTTCCCGGTAGTTTCTTATTTTCCTTTTTTTCTAAATATTCCAAAACTGACAAAAAATATTTTTGCGGATTTTTCAGAGTCCGTTTACTTACCGCATCACGTACCTCCTTATTTTCACGATTTTGGAGTGTTCCCGAAGGACTCTTTTATGTGTTCTTCCGGTGTCATAGTTTGGATAATATTACTTTCAACATTAATGGGCGTACCTGAGATATAATGTTTTATTCATTGCCCGTTGACAACCTTCGGGTTAGTACCTTTGGCATTATTTATTTTGATGGCTCTAGGCCGATAAACCTCCTCGATAACATAGGGGCCTTCCCATTTTGAGAGGAGTTTTCCTGCAAAGAATCTGAAACGAGAGTTGTACAAAAGAACATATTCTCCAACTTTAAACTCATGCTTTTGAATTCTTTTGTCATGCCATCTTTTAACTTTTTCTTTGAACAATTTTGCATTTTCGTAAGCTTGGGTTGTCCATTCATCTAAAGAACTAATATCAAATAACCTCTTTTCACCGGCAAGTTTGAAATCATAATTGAATTCTTTGATTACCCAATAAGCTTTATGTTCTAACTCAAGAGGCAAATGACAAGCTTTTCCATAAACCATTTTATAAGGAGACATACCTATAGGATTTTTATATGCTGTTCTATAAGCCCAAAGTGCATCATCTAATTTCTTAGACCAATTCTTCCTCGACCTATTAACAGCCTTTTGCAAAATTAATTTTATTTCTCTATTGCTAAGTTCAACTTGACCACTAGACTGACGATGATAAGGTGATGCAATTCTATTGTTAACATCATACTTGGCAAGCATTTTACGGAAAGCACCATGAATAAAGTGAAGGAAATGTGCCCTAGAGGCAATAATAAAGTTGTTATTTATATTTCTTTATATCATGATAAATGTTTATTATTCATGCTAGAATTGTATTTAACCGGAAACTTAGTACATGTGTGAATACATAGACAAAACAGAGTGCCCCTAGTATGCCTCTACTTGACTAGCTCGTTAATCAAAGATGGTTAAGTTTCCTGACCATAGACATGTGTTGTCATTTGATGAATGGGATCACATCATTAGAGAATGATGTGATGGACAAGACCCATCCGTTAGCTTAGCATAAATGATCATTTAGTTTTATTGCTATTGCTTTCATCATGACTTATACATGTTCCTCTGACTATGAGATTATGCAACTCCCGAATACCGAAGGAACACCTTGTGTGCTATCAAACGTCACAACGTAACTAGGTGATTATAAAGATGCTCTACAGGTGTCTCCGATGGTGTTTGTTGAGTTGGCATAGATCGATATTAGGATTTGTCACTCCAATTGTCGAATAGGTATCTCTGGGCCCTCTCGGTAATGCACATCACTATAAAGCCTTGCAAGCAATGTGACTAATGAGTTAGTTGCGGGATAATGTGTTACGGAACAAGTAAAGAGACTTGCCGGTAACGAGATTGAACTAGGTATTGAGATACCGATGATCGAATCTCGGGCAAGTAACATACCGATGACAAAGGGAACAACGTATGTTGTTATGCGGTTTGACCGATAAAGATCTTCGTAGAATATGTAGGAGCCAATATGAGCATCTAGGTTCCACTATTGGTTATTGACCGGAGACGTGTGTCGGTCATGTCTACATAGTTCTCGAACCTGTAGGGTCCGCACGCTTAACGTTCGATGATGATTTGTATTATGAGTTATGTGATTTGATGCACCAAAGTTTATTTGGAGTCCCGGATAAGATCACGGACATGACGAGAAGTCTCGAAATGGTCGAGAGGTAAAGATTCATATATTGGAAGGCTATATTTGGACACTGGAAGTGTTCCGGGTGATACCGGGTCACCGGAAGGGGTTCCGGGCAAACCCCGACAAAGATATGGGCTTAATGGGCCAAGTAAGGGAACACACCAGCCCACAAGGGGCTGGTGCGCTCCCTATAGAGCCAGCCACATGGGGAGAAAGGAAAAGGAGAGGAGGAAATGGAAAGTATGAAGTAGGACTCCTACTTCCTTCCCCTCCCCCTCCTTCCTTTCCCCCTTGTCCAAATATGGTAAGGGGGGCCGAATTGGACTAGGGGCCCAAGTAGGATTCCTCCTACTTGGGCGCGCCCTAGGCTACCTCCCTCCCTCTCACTCCTTTATATACGTGGGGAGGGCACCCCTAGAACACACATCAATTGTTCCTAGCCGTGTGCGGCGCCCCCCCCCCTCCACAGTTAACACCTCGGTCATATCGTCGTAGTGCTTAGGAGAAGCCCTGCGCCGGTAACATCATCATCACCATCACCACGCCCTCGTGCTGACGAAACTCTCTCTCGGCCTCAACTGGATCAAGAGTTCGAGGGACGTCACCGAGCTAAACGTGTGCAGATCGCGGAGGTGTCGTGCATTCGGTACTTGGATCGGTTGGATCGGGAAGACGTTCGACTACATCAACCGCGTTACTAAACGCTTCCTCTTTCGGTCTACGAGGGTATGTGGACACACTCTCCCCGCTTGTTACTATGATTCTCCTAGATAGATCTTGCATGATCGTAGGAATTTTTTTGAAATACTGCGTTCCCCAACATAAAGTGTGAACCACCTGTAACACCCTCGATGCGACTATATCTCCCACGTGTCGAGGCACGACTTAGAGGCATAATCGCATTGAAGGCATATGTCGCAAGTTAGGCAATCTTCAGAACATCCCATGTAATATAGATAATAAAAGGGGAGATAACATAGTTGGCTTACACTCGCCACGTCAATCAAGGTACATAAATAACATTACATCATCCAAACACTCATGGCCCGACTACGGCGCCAAAATAAAAGACAACCCAACATGCGACACGGTCCCGATCACCCCAACTGGGCACCACTACTGATCATCAGGGAAAGACACGTAGTATCATTGAGAGTCCTCGTCGAACTCCCACTTGAGCTCGAGCGCGTCACCTGGAGCGGAATCATCAGGCCTTGCATCTGGTGTAATAGTAATCTGTGAGCCACAGGGACTCAGCAATCTTGCACCCTCGCGATCAAGACTATTTAAGCTTAATAGGTGAGGCAAGGTAAAAATATGTGGAGCTGCAGCAAGCGACTAGCATATATGGTGGCTATCCTGTTCGCGAAAGAGAGCGAGAACAGGAGGCAAAACATGAACGAGTAACTAGAGGGCATCCTGCGGCAAGCATTACTCCAACACCGTATTCACCTCTCGGACTCCGCCGAGAAGAGACCATCACGGTAACTCACATTGTTGATTCATTTTAACTAAGTTAAGGTTCAAGTTATCTACAATCGGACATTAACAAATTCCCATCTGCCCATAACCGTGGGCACGGCTTTCGAAAGTTCAAATCCCTGCAGGGGAGTCCCAACTTAGCCCATGACAAGCTCTCACGGTCAACGAAGGAATAGACCTCCTCCCGAGACGTTCCGATCAGACTCGGTGTCTCGGTTCTTCAAGACACTTCGACAGGTTAAAACAAAACCAGCAACACCGCCTGAATGTGCCGACAAATCCTGATAGGAGCTGCACATATCTCGTTCTCAGGGCACACTCAGATAGGTCAAGCTACGAGTAAAACCAACCCTCGAGTTTCCCCGAGGTGGCCCTGCAGGCTGCCTGGTTCGGACCAACACTCAAAGGAGCACTGGCCTGGGGGGGGCTTAAATAAGATGACCCTCGGGCTCCGAAAACCCAAGGGAAAAAGAGGCTAGGTGGAAAATGGTAAAACCAAGGTTGGGCATTGCTGGAAAAGCTTTAATCAAGGCGAACTATCAAGGGGTTCCCATTATAACCCAACCGCGTAAGGAACGCAAAATCCGGGAACATAACACCGATATGACGGAAACTAGGGCGGCAAGAGTGGAACAAAACACTAGGCGAGAGGCCGAGCCTTCCACCCTTTACCAAGTATATAGATGCATTAAAATAACATGACAATATAATGATATCCCAACAAGTAAATAATGTTCCAACAAGGAACGGTCTCCAATCTTCACCTGCAACTAGCAACGCTATAAGAGGGGCTGAGCAAAGCGGTAACATAGCCAACCAACGGTTTGCTAGGACATGGTGAGTTAGAGGTTTGACATGGCAATTTGGGAGGCTTGAAAGCAAGTGGTAGGCATCATAGCATTGGCATAGCAAAAGAGCGAGCATCTAGCAAAGCAAAAATAGTAGTGGTTTCGAGGGTATGATCATCTTGCCTGCAAAGTTGTCAGAGTTGACTGGATCCTCGAAAGCAAACTCAACAGGCTCCTCCTTAGCAAACTCGTCTCCCAGCTCTACCCAAACAAGACAAACAAGCAACAAGGACACAATCAACCACGTGCAAGGCTCAAACAATATGATGCAGGATGGTATGCTATGCGGGATGCGATGCGGGATGCATAAGCAAGATGTGACAAGGAATGCATGAACCTGGCCTCAACGTGGAAATCCAAGTGTGCCACTGGAAAGATGAGATGAAATCGCTTGAAAACGATATAAAGAACGCCGGAATCGGAGTTACGGTTTGGAAATGGCAAGCAATTCAAATATGACCACGTTCTGCGATTTACAGCAAGTAGCCATCTAAATACAACAAGATGAACATACTACAGCACTCAAACATGGCATAAAAATACATGGAAGGGATTCATTCATGATGCTTAACATAAGTCTAGCACTGAGCTACGGCCAATTCATCCATTAACAGGTTCAAACAAGCATGGCAAAAATGCATTTGACAAACAGATTTCAGACTTGGTGAAAAACTGGAGCATGCTGAAAACAGATATCAAGTAGGCATGTTTACGAGCTCGATGCACTCACTGCAGAGCAAGTCATGGCAAACTAAGCATACACCCATCAAGAATACACAAAATGCAAGCTAGACATGGCAAGAGTAATAACATAGCATGCACGGATCAACTACAACATCCTCGGCAAAATTGCTAACAAGTAGACAATCTGCCCAGATTCACGAAATGACAAAAGTAGAGCTCGATTGACTCAAGCTAGGGTGCTCCATAATTGCAAACAAAGAAATGTATGGATAGAGAACTACAAGATTAACAAAACATCCTTACTGATCATCCTCAAAAGAGGCACGGATCACTAGGAAATAATATGCAGACTTAGGGAAAAATCAAGGTCAACCCTAGGGTTACTGTAGCTCGGATCTGGATCTGGGCGCACGCCGACCGAGGAACGCCGGAGTTCGTCGGGGAGGTAGGCCGGCGGCTTGCCGGAGAGCTCGGGGAGGCGGCGTTGAGGAGGAAGGAGGAAGGCCGGGGCAGCGGCGTCGATGGTTATGGTCGGCGATGGCGGCGGGGAGGCTCCTGCCGCCGAGGGACGAGGGGGCCGCCGGCGAGTTCGTGCTGCAGCGCGGTGGCGCGGCTCCGCCGGAGAGAAAGGCGAGGCGGCGCGGGCTCGCCGCGGAGCTTGTAGACGAAGGCGCGGGCGAGGAGACCTGGCAGCGCGCGGCGGATGGGCTGCGGGGGCCGGCCTCGGGCCTGGCGGGCCCTTGCGGTCGGCGGCGAAGTGGGCGCCGCCCAGGACACGTGGCACGCGCGGATTGGTCGGCGGCGGTTGGCAGACACGTCCGCTCCGTCCGGACGTGTCCGGTGGCGGCGGAGAAGATTTTTTTAGGGTTTAGAGAGAGGGGATCCGAGATTTGGAATGGGGGAGGTATATATAGGCATAGAGGGAGCTAGGAGAGTCCAAATGAGGTGCGGTTTTCGGCCACGCGATCATGATCGAACGCTCTAGATGATGGAGAGGGTTTAGGTGGGTTTTGGGTCAACTTGGAGGGGTGTTGGGCTGCAACACACACGAGGCCTTCTCAGTCCCTCGGTTAACCGTTGGAGTATCAAACGAAGTCCAAATGATACGAAACTTGACAGGCGGTCTACCGGTAGTAAACCAAGGCTGCTTGGCAAGTCTCGGTCCAATCCGGAAATGTTTAATCCCCACACACGAATCCGGAAATGTTTAATCCCCCCACACGAATCTGGAAATGTTTAATCCCCACACACGAAAGAAAGGTAGAATTGACCACCGGAGGAGAATGAAGCGCCGGAATGCAAAACGGACAACGGGGAAAATGCTCGAATGCATGAGATGAACACGTATGCAAATGCAATGCACATGATGACATGATATGAGATGCATGACAATGATAACAACACACGGAGACAAAGACCCGAACCCGAGAAAATAAAATAACTTAACGCCAGAAACGGCAAGAGTTGGAATACATATTGGGTAAATCATATCCGGGGTGTTACAACACTGCACCACTATGAAAGGATCTCGTCCCGAGATCTAGGACTGAAAGAACGCCGGGTACTCAGAACGGAGGTGATCCTCGCGTTCCCAGGTAGCTTCACGGTCGGAATGGTGTGACCACTTGACTTTGAGGAATTTGATTGACTTGTTGCGAGTATTGCGTTCAGTCTCTTCAAGAATAGCAACTGGGTGCTCACGGTAAGAGAGATATTCTTGGAGCTCAATGTCCTCGAAGTTGACGGTGCAGTCAGAAGTCTTGAAGCACTTTCGGAGCTGAGAGACATGGAACACATCATGAACATTTGCAAAGTTTGAAGGAAGCTCGAGTTGATAGGCGAGATCGCCTCTCTTGCTTACAATCTTGAAAGGTCCCATGTATCTGGGGGCAAGCTTCCCTTTGATACCGAAGCGACGAGTACCTTTCATTGGAGAGATGCGGAGGTAAACATGATCTCCGATCTCGAAAGCCAAATCACGGTGCTTACTATCATAGTAGCTCTTCTGGCGGGATTGGGCTGCTTTGAGGTTATCTCGAATGACTTTGCACATTTCCTCTGCCTCTGTGGTTAAGTCATTTCCGAGAAGCTGACATTCACCGGTTTCAGACTAGTTGAGAGGGGTACGACACTTCCTACCATACAGAATTTCAAATGGGGCCTTGCCTGAACTTGCTTGAAAACTGTTGTTGTAGGAGAATTCAGCATATGGAAGACAATCCTCCCACTTCATGCTGAAGGAGATCACACAAGCCCTGAGCATATCTTCAAGAATCTGATTGACACGCTCGACTTGACCGCTAGTTTGAGGATGGAAAGCTGTGCTGAAGCGGATGTTGGTGCCCATGGCCTTCTGAAAAGAATCCCAAAACATGGAGGTAAAGATGCTGCCACGGTCTGAAGAGATCACTTGTGGAATACCGTGTAGAGAGACAATTCGAGAGGTATAGAGTTCCGCCAATTGAGCTGCAGTTATTGACTCTTTGATAGGCAGAAAGTGAGCCACTTTAGTGAGTTTGTCGATGACAACGAATATAGCATCATTGCCACGCTTGGACTTTGGAAACCCAATCACGAAGTCCATTTCAATGTGGTCAAACTTCCATTCTGGAATGGCAAGAGGTTGGAGGAGACCCGCTGGCCTTTGGTGTTCTGCCTTCACTCTTCTGCAGACATCACACTCATTCATGAACTGAGCGATCTCGCGCTTCATTCGAGTCCACCAATAAGCCTGCTTGAGGTCCTGATACATCTTCGTGCTCCTAGGGTGGATGGTGAGGAGAGAATTGTGAGCCTCGTTCATGATCACTTTACGAAGTTCACCTTTGGGCACAACAATACGATCCTCGAAGAAGAGAGTGTCCTTGTCATCAAGGCGGTAGCACTTGTACTTGGGTTGACTCTTGGCAATCCCAATCTTCACCTTTTTCACCATAGCATCAAGAAGCTGGGCTTGGCGAATCTGGTCTTCCAAGGTAGGAGAGACTTGAAGGTTGGCAAGGAAACCTTGAGGAACAACTTGCAGATTAAGTTTGCGGAAAGCTTCACAAAGCTCGGGTTGATAAGGCTTGAGAATCAGGTTGTTGCAATAAGCCTTCCTGCTGAATGCGTCGGCAATCACATTGGCCTTGCCTGGAGTATACTCGATACTCGGATTATACTCTTGAATCATTTCGACCCATCGAGTCTGCCTGAGGTTGAGATTAGGCTAAGTGAAGATGTACTTGAGACTCTTGTGGTCAGTGAAGATGTCCACTTTTCTTCCCAATAAGAGATGTCTCCAAGTCAAAAGAGCATGCACAACTGCCGCCAACTCGAGATCATGAGTGGGGTAGTTCTTCTCATTGGGCTTCAACTGGCAAGAGGTATAAGCAACAAATTTCTTCTCTTGCATCAACACTGCGCCAAGACCTTGGAGAGAGGCATCACAAAAGACCTCGTACGGCTTGGATTCATCATGCGGAGTCAGAACTGGAGCAGTGATTAATTTCTCTTTCAAAGTGTTGAAAGCAATGTCACACTCTGGAGACCAAACGTACTTGACGTGCTTCTGGAGAAGATTTGAGAGAGGCTTCGCGATCGTAGAAAAGTTTTCAATGAATCTTCGGCAGTAGCTTGCAAGACCGAGGAAACTACGGAGTTGCTTTACGTTCTGAGGAGGTTCCCAATTCACAATTGCAGACACCTTCTCAGGATTCACGGCAATGCCCTTGGCAGAGATGATATGACCAAGATAAAGAACCTCATCGAGCCAAAATTCGCACTTGGAGAACTTGGCGTAGAACTGGTGTTCCCTCAGCTTATCGAGTACCAAACGCAAGTGCTTGGCATGATCTTCCTTGTTCTTCGAGAAAACCATAATGTCGTCGAGATAGACCAAAACGAAGTCATTGGTGTAGGCATTGAAGATGAAGTTCATCATGCGAGAGAAAGTCGGAGGAGCGTTGACGAGGCCAAAAGACATGATAGTGTACTCATATGAACCATAGCTTGTCCTGAAAGCCGTCTTGGGAATATCTTGCTCGCGGATTCGAATCTGATGATAACCCATACGGAGATCAATCTTGGAGAATACTTGGGCACCTTTGAGTTGTTCGAACAGCTCATTGATGTTGGGAAGTGGGTATTTGTTCTTGATAGTCTTCTTGTTCAATGGACGGTAATCAACACAAAGTCGGTCCGTTCCATCCTTCTTCTTCACAAAAAGAACACCACAACCCCACGGAGAAGAACTAGGCCGGATGAGACCCATTCTTTCTTGAATATCGAGTTGCTTCTTTAGCTCCTTCAACTCTTCAGGTCCGAGCTTGTAAGGACGCTTGCACACTGGTTCTGTACCGGGCTCAAGATCAATGACGAATTCAATTGGCCGGTGCAGAGACATTCCTGGAAGCTCTTCTGGAAAGACGTCTTGATATTCGCAAATGACTAGAATTTGCGAGATGGCATCGAGTTCACCCTTCTCATTGAGAGAAAATAGACGGATGATATCATCACAAGCGGCAAAGACAATTACATCCTCAGACGAATGAGTCAATTGAATCTTCCTGGCTGCACAATCAAGATGCGCCTTGTGCTTAGAAAGCCAATCCATCCCGAGAATAAGATCAATATCCGAGTTACCAAGAACCATTGGGGAAGAAAGGAACTTGTAGTTGCCCAACGTGATAGTAGCATCTGGCACCTCCAGACTTGCACTCAAATGTTTACCAGGAGAAACGATATCCATTTGTTTACCTAAATGAGAAGAAACGAACTCATGCTTGGCAAAAAAATGGCTTTGACATGAAACAATGCGATGCACCAGTGTCAAAAAGTACTTTTGCAGGAATATCATTACCAGAAAGGTTACCCATGATGACATCTGATGAGTCCTCTGCCTGGGCTGCATTCAGCAAGTTGACCTTGGCGTGCTTGGGGTTATGCTTGACCACAGCTGTACTTGCCGATCTCACAGGAGGAGGACGAGGAAGACGCCTCTAATTGAAGCATTTGTTGGCATAGTGACCCTTCTGTTGGCACCTGTTGCACGTGACCTCTGAAAGCGGACGGTGATATGGAGCACTCGATCTTGGACCTTGAGACGAAGTCTTGTTCTAAAAGCCAGGGTTGGGTGGGTGGGAAGATCCACTACCACCTTTGCTCTTCTGCTGATATGGCTGACGGAACGGAGGAGGAGTAAGCCAATACTTCTGCTGCTTGGCCACTTGAGTAGAGGAAGAAGGAGTAGCATCTCTGACTCGCTTCTTGGAAGCATCACACCTCAGTTGAGCGGCCTCTTGCTTCAATGCCATGTTGTAGAACTCATCGTACCTCAAGGGCTCAAATAGAACAAGAGCTAGCTGAATTTCTTCCCTGAGACCACCCCTGAACTGGTATATCATGCTCTTCTCATCAGGGACGTCCTGCTTAGCAAAGCGGGCGAGCTTCTGAAACAACTTGTTGTAGTCATAGACAGACAAAGAGCCTTGCTTCAGGTTGCGGAATTCCTCACGCTTGCTTTCAACCATGCTCTGAGGGATATGATGAGCTTTGAAGTCTCGACGGAATTCATCCCAGGTAATAACACGACCACCTCTGGAGTCCTTGTACTGCTGGAACCATTCTGCAGCTTGATCTTTGAGTTGGAAGGATGCGAACTTGACAAAGTCCTCAGGCCTGACGTTACTGCACTTGAAATGCTTGCACAGATCCACGAGCCAATCGTCAGCATCGGTTGCCTCAACATAATTGCTGAAAGTCTTTGGCCCGTTAGCAAGGAACTGGTTGAGTGTAGCAAAGTGATTCTGATTGTTGCCTTGGTTCCCTTGGTTGCCTTAATTGCGCTCTTGAAGAATTTGCATGATCAACTGTGTGTTTGCATTGGTTGCGGCCATCACAGCTTGCCATGCCTCCGGAGGAGGTGGAGGTGGTGGCGGATCTTGATTCTGATTCTGATTGGTGCTCTTAGCGGGAGCCATCCTGAAGAGGTTGACCACCTTTAACACATAGACAGATAAAATGAAGCCGAATCCAACGGAATGAAAATTGCAACATAGAGTCTTCACATCCGAACAAAATGAACGAATGCATTCCTCTTGAAATGGTCACATATCCATAAATTGAGAAGCCACTTAGAATTTAGGTAGAGAAATAAATCAACAAGGTACGGATCAAGAATGAATACTCGGTAAGAAATCCCAATCTCAAACCAAATATCCGTGGAAGAAGAACTAGAGCTACAAGAATTCCCACCTATGAAACTCCCGAACCTTTCCGGTTATGCAATCAGGTGTTGGGGATACAGGGGAAGCATAATATCTCACCCAAATCTAGCAAATCCTACATCCAGCTGTATCCATCCTTCAACACATAACCGAGAAAAAATTCGGAAACCATCTACCTCAACCTTCGAAAAGCATCTGTTATACAAGTTATGGCGATACTCCCGAACTCCCGCCCCAGTACTGGGTGGCGTCGAGGTTATCTCACCAACGAACTGCATAAAAGAGATTTCAATGTCGGCATACTAAACTCGGGTATTCCAGAACTGCAACGATAAAATTATGATGACAACACCTCAGAGCTCAACTCCCCGGGACACTTCCACAAAACCCCTGACAGGAGGCACCAAGACAATGTTCTCGTCATAAAACCATCGGAACGATTCCAAGATACCCGCGTGATCCTAAAATTTTTTTAGTGAAATTTGAGAAGAGAAGAGTCAAAACTCTACGTCAGGATGCCTTACTAGAGCGATGAGGAGACTGGGAAGTAAAAAGAATTCCGAAACTCTCTGATATATAATTCCTAAATGACTCAAAACATTTTTCTAGACACAACTCGGCTGCTAAAACGATCAAGCAATGGGGCTCCTAAGGTCAGGGAAGGCTCTGATTACCAACTTGTAACACCCTCGATGCGACTATATCTCCCACGTGTCGAGGCACGACTTAGAGGCATAATCGCATTGAAGGCATATGTCGCAAGTTAGGCAATCTTCACAACATCCCATGTAATATAGATAATAAAAGGGGAGATAACATAGTTGGCTTACACTCGCCACGTCAATCAAGGTACATAAATAACATTATATCATCCAAACACTCATGGCCCAACTACGGCGCCAAAATAGAAGACAACCCAACATGCGACACGGTCCCGATCACCCCAACTGGGCACCACTACTGATCATCAGGGAAAGACACGTTGTATCGTTGAGAGTCCTCGTCGAACTCCCACTTGAGCTCGAGCGCGTCACCTGGAGCGGAATCATCAGGCCTTACATCTGGTGTAATAGTAATCTGTGAGCCACAGGGACTCAGCAATCTCTCACCCTCGCGATCAAGACTATTTAAGCTTAATAGGTGAGGCAAGGTAAAAATATGTGGAGCTGCAGCAAGTGACTAGCATATATGGTGGCTATCCTGTTCGCGAAAGAGAGCGAGAACAGGAGGCAAAGCACGAATGAGTAACTAGAGGGCATCCTGCGGCAAGCATTACTCCAACACCGTGTTCACCTCCCGGACTCCGCCGAGAAGAGACCATCACGGTAACTCACACTGTTGATTCATTTTAATTAAGTTAAGGCTCAAGTTATCTACAACCGGACATTAACAAATTCCCATCTACCCATAACTGTGGGCACGGCTTTCGAAAGTTCAAATCCCTGCAGGGGACTCCCAACTTAGCCCATGACAAGCTCTCACGGTCAACGAAGGAATAGACCTCCTCCCGAGACGTTCCGATCAGACTCGGTGTCTCGATTCTTCAAGACACTTCGACAGGTTAAAACAAAACCAGCAACACCGCCCGAATGTGCCGACAAATCCCGATAGGAGCTGCACATATCTCGTTCTCAGGGCACACTCAGATAGGTCAAGCTACGAGTAAAACCAACCCTCGAGTTTCCCCGAGGTGGCCCCGCAGGCTGCCTGGTTCGGACCAACACTCAGAGGAGCACTGGCCCGGGGGGGTTTAAATAAGATGACCCTCGGGCTCTGGAAACCCAAGGGAAAAAGAGGCTAGGTGGCAAATGGTAAAACCAAGGTTGGGCATTGCTGGAAAAGCTTTAATCAAGGCGAACTATCAAGGGGTTCCCATTATAACCCAACCGCGTAAGGAACGCAAAATCCGGGAACATAACACCGATATGATGGAAACTAGGGCGGCAAGAGTGGAACAAAACAGTAGGCGAGAGGCCGAGCCTTCCACCCTTTACCAAGTATATAGATGCATTAAAATAACATGGCAATATAATGATATCCCAACAAGTAAATAATGTTCCAACAAGGAAAGGTCTCCAATCTTCACCTGCAACTAGCAACGCTATAAGAGGGGCTGAGCAAAGCGGTAACATAGCCAACCAACGGTTTGCTAGGACATGGTGTGTTAGAGGTTTGACATGGCAATTTGGGAGGCTTGAAAGCAAGTGGTAGGCATCATAGCATTGGCATAGCAAAAGAGCGAGCATCTAGCAAAGCAAAGATAGTAGTGATTTCGAGGGTATGATCATCTTGCCTGCAAAGTTGTCAGAGTTGATTGGATCCTCGAAAGCAAACTCAACGGGCTCCTTGTTAGCGAACTCGTCTCCCGGCTCTACCCAAACAAGACAAACAAGCAACAAGGACATAATCAACCATGTGCAAGGCTCAAACAATATGATGCAAGGATGGTATGCTATGCGGGATGCGATGCGGGATGCATAAGCAAGATGTGACAAGGAATGCATGAACCTGGCCTCAACGTGGAAATCCAAGTGTGCCACTGGAAAGATGAGATGAAATCGCTTGAAAACGATATAAAGAACGCCGGAATCGGAGTTACGGTTTGGAAATGGCAAGCAATTCAAATATGACCACGTTCTGCGATTTACAGCAAGTAGCCATCTAAATACAACAAGATGAACATACTACAGCACTCAAACATGGCATAAAAATACATGGAAGGGATTCATTCATGATGCTTAACATAAGTCTAGCACTGAGCTACGGCCAATTCATCCATTAACAGGTTCAAACAAGCATGGCAAAAATGCATTTGACAAACAGATTTCAGACTTGGTGAAAAACTGGAGCATGCTGAAAACAGATATCAAGTAGGCATGTTTACGAGCTCGATGCACTCACTACAGAGCAAGTCATGGCAAACTAAGCATACACCCATCAAGAATACACAAAATGCAAGCTAGACATGGCAAGAGCAATAACATAGCATGCACGGATCAACTACAACATCCTCGGCAAAATTGCTAACAAGTAGACAATCTGCCCAGATTCACGAAATGACAAAAGTAGAGCTCGATTGACTCAAGCTAGGGTGCACCATAATTGCAAACAAAGAAATGTATGGATAAATAACTACAAGATTAACAAAACATCCTTACTGATCATCCTCAAAAGAGGCACAGATCACTAGGAAACAACATGAATATATGGCCATATGAGATAAACGGATCAAGGACTTGGTGAAAATGCTAAGTCCCTGAAATCAGCATTACCAAGTGCCTCACTTTGCAAGCTCGTGCTAGTCACCACTCACATCACAAAAATACATGGGTTGCACCTCTGGAAAGATGGCAAAACCCTTAACAAAACATATGTAGAGCTCATGGGCATATCATGCACACAGTAAACATGGCAAAAATGACAAATATCTAAATGGAGCAGCAGATCTGCCAATTATCTCAAGTAGCACTCTTCTAACAGCATTTCGGGCATCAATATGAACTCAAATGAAAATGATGCAATGAGATGAAATGATGTACTCTATGAGGCGAACATTTTGATATGCTATATGCCAAAAACGGAGCTACGAATGCAAAGTTATAGCATGAAGAACATGAGCAAATAATATGCAGACTTAGGGAAAAATCAAGGTCAACCCTAGGGTTACTGTAGCTCGGATCTGGATCTGGGCGCACGCCGACCGAGGAACGCCGGAGTTTGTCGGGGAGGTAGGCCGGCGGCTTGCCGGAGAGCTCGGGGAGGCGACGTTGAGGAGGAAGGAGGAAGGCCGGGGCGGCGGCGTCGATGGTGATGGCCGGTGATGGCGGCGGGGAGGCTCCTGCCGCCGAGGGACGAGGCGGCCGCCGGCGAGTTCGTGCTGCGGCGCGGTGGCGCGGCTCCGCCGGAGAGAGAGGCGAGGAGGCGCGGGCTCGCCGCGGAGCTTGTAGATGAAGGCGCGGGCGAGGAGACCTAGCGGCGCGCGGCGGATGGGCCGCGGGGGCCGGCCTCGGGCCTGGCGGGCCCTCGCGGTCGACGGCGAAGTGGGCGCCACCCAGGACACGTGGCGTGCGCGGATTGGTCGGCGGTGGTGGGCGGGCAAGTCCGCTCTGTCCGGACGTGTCCGGCGGCGGAGGAGGAGATTTTTTTAGGGTTTAGAGAGAGGGGATCCGAGATTTGGAATGGGGGAGGTATATATAGGCATAGAGGGAGCTAGGAGAGTCCAAATGAGGTGCGGTTTTCGGCCACGCGATCTTGATCGAACGCTCTAGATGATGGAGAGGGTTTTGGTGGGTTTTGGGTCAACTTGGAGGGGTGTTGGGCTACAACACACACGATGCCTTCTCGGTCCCTTGGTTAACCGTTGGAGTATCAAACGAAGTCCAAATGATACGAAACTTGACAGGCGGTCTACCGGTAGTAAACCAAGGCCGCTTGGCAAGTCTTGGTCCAATCCGGAAATGTTTAATCCCCACACACGAATCCGGAAATGTTTAATCCCCACAAATGAATCTAGAAATGTTTAATCCCCACACACAAAAGAAAGGTAGAATTGACCACCGGAGGAGAATGAAGCGCCGGAATGCAAAACGGACAACGGGGAAAATGCTCGAATGCATGAGATGAACATGTATGCAAATGCAATGCACATGATGACATGATATGAGATGCATGACAACGATAACAATACACGAAGACCCGAACCCGAGAAAATAAAATAACTTAACACCGGAAATGGCAAGAGTTGGAATACATATTGGGTAAATCATATCCGGGGTGTTACACCACCATTAGTCATTAAATATCTAGGGGCTTCAAACCTTGAGAAAATAACTTGCTTAAGCATTTTAATAGAGGTGTTGTGATCAGCACTACTGGTGGGAATAGCTTCTACCCATTTAGTAACATAATCAATAGCAACCAAAATATGTGTATACCCATTAGAGGAAGGAAAAGGTCCCATGTAATCAAATCCCTAAACATCAAATGGTTCAACAGCAATTGAATAGTTCATAGGCATTTCTTGACGCTTACCCATATTACCCATTCTTTGACATTCATCACAAGATAAGATGAACTTACGGGCATCCTTGAAGAGAGTAGGCCAATAAAATCCAGATTGCAATACCTTGTTAGCAGTTCTATCTCCAGCATGATGCCCTCCATAAGCCTCGGAGTGACATTTCCGTAGGATTTGTCCCTGTTCATGCTCAGGTACACAACGTCTAATAATACCATCTACTCCTTCTCTATAAAGATGTCGGTCATTCCAAAAGTAATGTCTTAAATCATAGAAGAATTTTTTCTTTTGTTGATATGTAAAACTAGGTGGTAAATATTTAGTAACAATGTAATTAGCATAGTCAGCATACCAAAGAGTATTATGAGCAACATTTATTGCAGCTAACTACTCATCAGGAAAACTATCATCAATAGGTAGTGGGTCATCAGGCACATTTTCAAGCCTAGACAAGTTATCAGCTACAGGGTTCTCAACTCCTTTACTATCAATGATATCTAGATCAAAGTCTTGTAGCAAGAGAACCCATGGAATAAGTCTAGGTTTAGCATCTTTCTTTTCCATAAGATATTTAATAGCAGCATGATCAGTGTGAACAATTACTTTGGAATCAACAATATAAGGTCTAAATTTATCACAAGCAAACACCACTGCTAAGAATTCTTTTTCAGTAGTAGCATAGTTTCGTTGAGCACTGTCTAGAGTTTTACTAGCATAATGAATAACATTCAGTTTCTTATCAACTCATTGTCCTAGAACAACACCAATAGCATAATCACTAGCATCACACATAATTTCAAAAGGCAATTCCAATCAGGTGGTTGAACAATAGGTGCAGAAATTAAGGCTTTCTTGAGTGTTTCAAAGGCTTCTAAACAATCATTATCAAAAACAAAAGGAATATCCTTTTGCAAAAGATTCGTAAGAGGCCTAGAAATTTTAGAGAAGTCTTTAATAATTCTCCTATAGAAACCAGCATGCCTAAGAAACTACGAATACCTTTTATATCTTTAGGATATGGAATTTTCTCAATTGCATCAACCTTAGCTTTTTCCACTTCAATACCTCTTTCAGAAATTTTATGACCCAATACAATGCCTTCATGAAGCATAAAGTGGCACTTCTCCCAATTCAAGACAAGATTTGTTTGTTCACATCTCTCCAAAACTCGATCAAGATTGCTTAAACAATCATCAAAAGACTTCCCATAAACAGAGAAGTCATCCATGAAAACCTCAACAATCTTTTCACAAAAGTCAGAGAATATAGCAGTCATACCTCTTCGAAAGGTAGCAGGTCCATTACATAAACCTAAAGGCATACATCTATAAGCATAGGTTCCAAAGGGACAAGTAAAAGTGGTCTTTTTCTTGATCAGGTTGTGAAACATGTATTTGTGAAAAACTAGATTATCCATCAAGGAAGCACAAATGTGTGTGCTTAGACAATCTGTCAAGCTTTTGATCAATAAAAGGCAGAGGGTAATGATCTTTTCTAGCTGCTTTGTTCAATTTTCTAAAATCAATTACCATTATATAGCCTGTAACAATTCTTTGTGGAATAAGTTCATTATTATCATTAGGAATAACAGTAATACCTCCTTTCTTAGGGACACAATGAACAGGATTCACCCATCTACTATAAGCTATAGGATAGATTATACCTACTTCCAGAAGTTTTAAGATTTCTGTTCTTACCACTTCCTTCATTTTTGGATTTAACTGGCGTTGGTGATCAACAACGGGTTTAGCATCAGGTTCCATATTAATTTTGTGCTGACATAGAGTTGGACTAATGCCCTTTAAATCATCAAGAGTATATCCAATAGCAGCTCGGTGCTTCCTTAGAACTTTCAATAATCTTTCTTTTTTCATGTTCTGAAAGGTTAGCACTGATAATAACAGGATATATCTTCTTTTCATCAAGATAAACATATTTCAAAGTGTCTGGCAATTGTTTTAATTCAAACACAGGATCACCTTTAGGTGGAGGGGGACCTCCTAGAGTTTCAATAGGCAAATTGTGTTTAAGTAGAGGACGTTGTTTAAAGAAAATCTTATCTATTTCATTTCTTTCATGCATATGTAAATCATTTTCATAGTATATCAAATATTGTTCTAAAGGATCGGTAGGAGGCACAGCAATAGAAGCAAGACCTATTAATTCATCTTTACTCGGCACTTTTTCATGAAGTTCTCTACTAAACTTGGAAAAATTAAACTCATGAGACTCATCACCAAAACTAACACCGACAGTTTGCTTCTCACAATCTATTCTAGCATTAACGGTGTTCAAGAAAGGTCTACCAAAGATAATGGGATAAAAGTCATCTTGTGGGGAACCAAGAACAAGAAAATCAGTAGGGTATTTTATTTTCCCACACAATACTTCAACATCTCTAACAATCCCAATTGGTGATATAGTGCCTCTATTAGCAAGTTTAATAGTAACATTTATGTCTTCTATTCTGCGGGTGCTATGTCATTAATTTCTTGATATAAGGTGTAAGGAATAGCACTCACACTAGCACCTATGTCACATAAACCACGATAACAATGATCTCCTATTTTAACTGAGACAACGGGCATGCCAGCAACAGGTCTATGCTTATCCTTTTTATCAAATTTGGCAATTCTAGCAGCTTCTTCACAGAAGTAAATAACATGCCCATCTACATCTTCTTCCAAAATATCTTTAACCATAGCAATACTAGGTTCCACTTTAATTTGTTCATCGGGTTTAGGTGTTCTAATATAACTCTTGTTAATCATAGTTGAAACTTTAACATGTTCCTTTATCCTAACAGGGAAAGGTGGTTTCTCAATATAAGCAGAAGGAACAACTGGATCAACATTGTAAAGTATAGTTTCTTCTTTAACTAGTACCGGTTCTTTGATTTCTTCTTTAATAGGTGAGTGATACTTAAACCACTTCTCTTTAGGGAGATCAACATGAGTAGCAAATGATTCACAAAAGGAGGATACTATCTCAGAGTCAAGTCCATATTTAGTGCTAAACTTTTGAAAAGCATCAGTATCCATAAAAGATTTAACACAGTCATACTTAAGTTTAATACCTGACTCTTTACCTTTGTCGAGTTCCCAATCTTTAGAGTTGTGTTTAATTCTTTCCAAAAGATCCCACCGGAATTCAATAGCATTCTTCATAAAAGAACCAGCACAAGAGGTATCGAGCATGGTTTGATCATTATGAGAAAGCCGAGCATAAAAGTTCTGGATAATAATTTCTTTTGAGAGCTCATGATTGGGGCATGAATGTAACATTTACTTAGGCCCCCCCCCAAGCTAGAGCGATACTTTCTCCTTCACGAGGACAAAAATTATATATATAATTCCGATCACGATGAACTAGATGCATAGGATAATTTTTTTGGTGGAGCTCCAATTTCAATCGATTCCAATTCCAAGATCCAATATCATCGCATAGCCTATACCATGCCAATGCTTTTCCCTGAAAAGATAAATGGAACACCTTTTTCATAACTTCATCTTCGGGTAAACCTGCAAGCTTGAACAATCCACAAATTTGTTCTACATATATCAAGTGCATATCAGGATGTTCGGTTCCATCTCCTGCATAAGGATTAGCTAGCAGTTGTTCTATCATACTCGAAGGAATTTCATATTCAATATTTTCAGTAGGTGCAGTAGGTTGAGGGGTAACTAATTGTGGTTCCGGTCGAGGTGAAGATACCCCGAACAAACCCCTCAAAGGATTGTTTTCCATAGTAACAAGTGACAATAAATTTCAGCACACTATATAAATGTTTCCTTACCAAATTCCACTTACCAAAGGCGCTTCACTCCCCGGCAACGACACCAGAAAATAGCCTTGATGACCCACAAGCATAGGGGATAAATTGTAGCTCTTTTCAATAAGTAAGAGTGTCGAACCCAACGAGGAGTAGAAGGAAATGACAAGTGGTTTCCAGCAAGGTAATGTCTGCAAGTGCTGAAATTGTAAGTAGCGGAGTAGTTTGATAGCAAGATAATTTGTAACGAGCAAGTAACGATATAAGTAACAAAAGTGCAACAAGGTAGCCCAATCCTTTTGAGGCAAAGGACATGCCAAAACGGTTTCTTATGATAAGCAAACCGTTCTTGAGGGTACACGGGATTTTCATCTAGTCACTTTCACCATGTTGGTTTGATTCGTGTTCGGTACTTTGATAAATTGATATGTGGGTGGACGGGTGCTTAGGTGCTTGTCGTGGAATTGTCACGGCAGATGTCCTAGTGTGAGGACTTAGTCGTGAGGCCAACGCATCTTTGTAGTAGCTTGAGAAGGGTTGAGCGGAATCGAGAGACGCAACACAAGACAAGGATTTAGACAGCTTCGGGCCCCGGGAAACATCATCCGGTAATAGCCCTACATGTTGTTTGTGGCTAGATCTCATTATGCTCATGAGAGAGCCGCCGCATAAGTCGACTCCCCCTTTGTGTCTAGCCCTAGAGATTGTTTCTTCTTGCTTCCCCCTCTTGGGGAGCCCTTCCCCTCCTTATATATGTTAGAGGGGCAGGTTACATGTGGAGTCCTATTAGGATTAGGACTAGTCTACCTTCTAATACAAACCGGATACAAGTCCGGGTCTTGACTCCTTGTAAGGGAAATATTCCTCATGCCTTTTCTCTTAAATCGGCCCACCATTAACATAAACCGGCCTTCTGGGCCTTGGGCCTAATCCTTTACCTGACCCGCCATCGGGGTCATTCGTGAGTCGCCAGGCTCGTGAATCGTCAGACCAGTGAACCGCCAAACCCATAAGTCGCCTTTCTTCCGGCGGGTTATGATGAAGCACCAAGTCCGGTCGGGTCATACCGCGGGGTATATCCCCGACATTAGCCCCCAGTTTAATTTGAATTTATCCATGTTAAACTGATCCTATAAAACAAACACAAGAACAAATTTCACAAATTATGCTCCGGGTTAAGAATTCTTGTAAGCCGGCACCTGATCCTCATTAAGTCCTTGTCATTTCCTTGTTGACATATACATGTCCATGATCTCATAGCAAATCTCCCTTAGCAAATATGTTTCAACTTTGTCAATGTAAAAAATCCAGATATTTCTTTTGAGAAATCTGGGTCAATAGGCCAGCTTTAGAGTCAACTTGCTGACGATTAGTCTCTTGTAGAGAAATATTATAAGAAATAATCCACTTGAATCGGCTTCCAAAGCGCCGACTTAAGAAATATTGGTCTTGAAATACTCATATGATATTCAACCGGTTTGAAGATGTAGAACTTGCCGGTTTAATATTACCAAAATTGTCGGCTTGTAAATATTGATGGCACCGAGTCATAATTGTTACTAACGTCGGGTCATAATTGTTGCATATACTGAAGGAAATATGCCCTATATGCAATAATAAAGTTATTATTTATTTCCTTATTTCATGATAAATGTTTATTATTCATGCTAGAATTGTATTAATCGGAAACATAATACATGTGTGAATACATAGACAAACAGAGTGTCACTAGTATGCCTCTACTTGACTAGCTCGTTAATCGAAGATGATTGAGTTTCCTAGCCATGGACATAAGTTGTCATTTGATTAACAGGATCACATCATTAGGAGAATGATGTGATTGACTTGACCCATTCCGTTAGCTTACACTTGATCGTTTAGTTTGTTGCAATTGCTTTCTTCATGACTTATACATGTTCCTATGACTATGAGATTATGCAACTCCCGTTTACCGGAGGAACACTTTGTGTGCTACCAAACTACACAACGTAACTGGGTGATTATAAAGGTGCTCTACAGGTGTCTCCGAAGGTACTTGTTGGGTTGGCGTATTTCGAGATTAGGATTTGTCACTCCCATTGTCGGAGAGGTATCTCTGGGCCCACTCGGTAATACACATCACTTAAGCCTTGCAAGCATTGCAAGTAATGAGTTAGTTGCGGGATAATGTGTTACAGAACAAGTAAAGAGACTTTATGGTAACGAGATTTGAACTAGGTATTGAGATACCGACGATCGAATCTCGGGCAAGTAACATACCGATGACAAAGGGAACAATGTATGTTGTTATGCGGTTTGACCGATAAAGATCTTCGTAGAATATGTAGGAGCCAATATGAGCATCCAGGTTCCGCTATTGGTTATTGACCGGAGACGTGTCTCGGTCATGTCTACATAGTTCTCGAACCCGTAGGGTCCGCACGCTTAAAGTTCGGTGACGATTTGTATTATGAGTTTATGTGTTTTGATGTACCGAAGGTAGTTCGGAGTCCTGGATGAGATCGGGGACATGACGAGGAGTCTCGAAATGGTCGAGACATAAAGATCGATATATTGGACGACTATATTCGGACATCGAAAAGGTTCCGAGTGATCCGGGTATTTTTCGGAGTACAAGGGAGTTACGAGAATACGGGGAATTAGTATTGCGCCTTAATGGGCCTTAGTGGGAAGGAGAGGCAGCAGCCAGGAGGTGGTGCACGCTCCCTCCCAAGCCCAGTCCGAATTGGACAAAGGGTTTGGGGCGCGGCCCCCCTCTCCCTTCCTTCTCCACTCCCCTCCTTTCCCCCCTTCTCCTAGTTGGACTAGGAAAGGACGAAACCTACTCCTACTAGGAGTAGGAATCCTACTCCCTTGGCGCGCCCCTCCTAGGGCCGGCCTCCTCCTCCCTTGCTCCTTTATATACGGGGGCAGAGGGGCACCCCAAGACACACAAGTTGATCACAAAGATCTCTCCCAGCCGTGTGCGGTGCCCTCCTCCACCATAATCCACCTTGGTCATACTGTAGCGGTGTTTAGGCGAAGCCCTGCTGCGGTAGCTTCATCAACATCGTCACCATGCCGTCGTGCTGACGAAACTCTTCCCCGAGCTCTACTGGATCGTGAGTTCGCGGGACATCACCGAGCTAAACATGTGCTGAACGCGGAGGTGCCGTACGTTCGGTACTGAGGATCGGTCAATCTTGAAGACGTACGACTACATCAACCATGTTTTCATAACGCTTCCGCTTATCGGTCTACGAGGGTACGTGGACAACACTCTCCCCTCTCATTGCTATGCATCACCATGTTCCTCTATGTGCGTAGGAAATTTTTGAAATTACTACATTCCCCAACATTGGTATCCGAGCCTGGTTTTATGCGTTGATGTTATATGCACGAGTAGAACACAAGTGAGTTGTGGGCGATACAAGTCATACTTCTTACCAGCATGTCATACTTTGGTTCGGCGGTATTGTTGGATGAAGCGGCCCGGACCGATATTACGCGTACGCTTACGCGAGACTAGTTCAACCGACGTGCTTTGCACACAGGTGGCTGGCGGGTGTTAGTTTCTCCAACTTTAGTTGAACCGAGTGTGGCTATGCCCGGTCCTTGAGAAGGTTAAAACAGCACCAACTTGACGAACTATCGTTGTGGTTTTGATGCGTATGTAAGAACGGTTCTTGCTCAGCCCGTAGCAGCCACGTAAAACTTGCAACAACAAAGTAGATGACGTCTAACTTGTTTTTGTAGGGCATGTTGTGATGTGATATGGTCAAGACATGATGCTATATTTTATTGTATGAGATGATCATGTTTTGTAACCGAGTTATCGGCAACTGGCAGGAGCCATATGGTTGTCGCTTTATTGTATGCAATGCAATCACCCTGTAATTGCTTTACTTTATCACTAAGCGGTAGCGATAGTCGTAGAAGCAATAGTTGGCGAGATGACAACGATGCTACGATGGAGATCAAGGTGTCACGCCGGTGACGATGGTGATCATGATGGTGCTTCGGAGATGGAGATCACAAGCACAAGATGATGATGTCCATATCATATCACTTATATTGATTGCATGTGATGTTTATCTTTATGCATCTTTTTTTGCTTTGATTGACGGTAGCATTATAAGATGATCTCTCACTAAATTTCAAGATAAAAGTGTTCTCCCTAAGTATGCACCGTTGCCAAAGTTCGGTGTGCCCAGACACCACGTGATGATCAGGTGTGATAAGCTCTAAGTCCATCTACAACGGCTGCAAGGCAGTTTTGCACACGCAGAATACTCAGGTTAAACTTGACGAGCCTAGCATATGCAGATATGGCCTCGGAACACTGAGACCGAAAGGTCGAGCGTGAATCATATAGTAGATATGATCAACATAGTGATGTTCACCATTGAAAACTACTCCATTTCGCGTGATGATCGGTTATGGTTTAGTTGATTTGGATCACATGATCACTTAGATGATTAGAGGGATGTCTATCTAAGTGGGAGTTCTTAAGTAATATGATTAATTGAACTTTAATTTATCATGAACTTAGTCCTGGTAGTATTAGCATATCTATGTTGTAGATCAATAGCTCACGTTTAGCTCCTCTATTTTATTTTTGATATGTTCCTAGAGAAAACTAAGTTGAAAAATGTTAGTATCAATGATGCGGATTGGATCCGTGATCTGAGGATTATCCTCATTGCTACATAGAAGAATTATGTCCTTGATGCACCGCTAGGTGACAGACCTATTGCAGGAGCAGACGTCATGAACATTTGGCTAGCTCAATATGATGACTACTCGATAGTTTAGTGCACCATGCTTAACAGCTTAGAATTGGGACTTCAAAGACGTTTTGAATGTCATGGAGCATATGAAATGTTCCAGGAGTTGAAGTTATTATTTCAAACAAATACCCGAGTTGAGAGATATGAAGTCTCCAACAAGTTCTAAAGCGAAAAGATGGAGGAGAATAGCTCAAGCAGTGAGCATGTGTTTAGATTGTCTGGGTACTACAATCGCTTGAATCAAGTGGGAGTTAATCTTCCAGATAAAATAGTGATTGACAGAATTCTATAGTCACCATCACCAAGTTAGTAGAACTTCGTGATGAACTACAGTATGCAAGGGATGACGAAAACGATTCCCAAGCTTTTCATGATGATGAAATCGATGAAGGTAGAAATGAAGAAAGAGCATCAAGTGTTGATGATTAACAAGAACACTAGTTTCAAGAGAAGGGCAAAGGGAAAGAAAGGGAACTTCAAGAAGAACAGCAAGCAAGTTGCTGCTCAAGTGAAGAAACCCAAGTCTGGACCTAAGCCTGAGACTGAGTGCTTCTAATGCAACGGGACTGGTCACTGGAAGTGGAACTGTCCCAAGTATTTGGCGGATAAGAAGGATGGCAAAGTGAACAAAGGTATATTTGATATACATGTTATTGATGTGTACTTTACTAGTGTTTATAGTAACCCCACGGTATTTGATACTAGTTCAGTTGCTAAGAGTAGTAACTCGAAACGGGAGTTGCAGAATGAATAGAAACTAGTTAAGGGTAAAGTGACGATGTGTGTTGGAAGTAGTTCCAAGATTGATATGATCATCATCACACACTCCCGATACTTTCGGGATTAGTGTTGAACCTAAATAAATGTTATTTGGTGTTTGCGTTGAGCATGAATATGTTTTGATCATGTTTATTGCAATACGGTTATTCATTTAAGTTAGAGAATAATTGTTGTTTTGTTTACATGAATAAAACCTTCTATGGTCATACACCCAATAAAATGGTTTGTTGGATCTCGATCATAGTGATACACATATTCATAATATTGAAGCCAAAAGATGCAAAGTTAATAATGATAGTGCAACTTATTTGTGGCACTGCCGTTTAGGTCATATTGGTGTAATGCACATGAAGAAAATCCATGCAGATGGGCTTTTGGAATCACTTGATTAATGAATCAGTAGATGCTTGCGAACCATGCCTTATGGGCAAGATGACTAAAACTCCATTCTCCGGAACAATGGAGCAAGCAACTGACTTTTTGGAAATAATACATACTGATGTATGCGATCCGATGAGTGTTGAGGCTCTCGGCGGGTATCGTCATTTTCTGACATTCACAGATGATTTGAGCAGATATGGGTATATCTACTTGAAGAAACATAAGTCTGAAACATTTGAAAAGTTCAAAGAATTTCAGAGTGAAGTGGAAAATCATCGTAACAAGAAAATAAAGTTTCTACAATCTGATCGTGGATGAGAATATTTGAGTTGCGAGTTTGTTCTTCATTTGAAACAATGCGGAATAGTTTCGCAACTCATGCCACCCGGAACACCATAGCGTAATGGTGTGTCTGAACATCGTAACTGTACTTAGATATGGTGCGATCTATGATGTCTCTTACTGATTTACTGCTATCGTTTTGGGGTTATGTATTAGAGACAGCCGCATTCACGTTAAATAGGGCACCATCAAAATCCATCGAGACGACGCCTTATGAACTGTGGTTTGGCAAGAAACCAAAGTTGTCGTTTCTTAAAGTTTGGGGTTGCAATGCTTATGTGAAAAAGGTTCATCCTGATAAGCTCGAACCCAAATCGGAAAAGTGTGTCTTCATAGAATACCCAAAAGTTACTGTTGGGTACACCTTCTATCACAGATCCGAAGGCAAGATATTCATTGCTAAAAATGGATCCTTTCTAGAGGAGTTTCTCTCGAAAGAAGTGAGTGGGAGGAAAGTAGAACTTGATAAGGTAATTGTACCTTCTACCCGAATTGGAAAGTAGTTCATCACTGAAATCCGTTCTAGTGATTCTTACACCAATTAGTGAGGAAGTTAATGATGATGATCATGGAAGCTTTGGATCAAGTTACTACCGAACCTCGTAGGTCAACCAGAGTATGTTCCGCACCGGAGTGGTATGGTAATCCTATTCTGGAGTTCATGTTACTTGACCATGACAAACCTATGAACTATGAGGAAGCGATGATGAGCCCAGATTCCGCGAAATGGCTTGAGGCCATGAAATCCGAGATGGGATCCATGTATAAGAACAAAGTGTGGACTTTGGTTGACATTCCCAATGATCGGCAAGCCATAGAAAATAAATGGATCTTCAAGAGGAAGACGGACGCTGATAGTAGTGTTACTATCTACAAAGCTAGACTTGTCGAAAAAGGTTTTTGACAAAGTTCAAGGTGTTGACTATGATGAGATTTTCTCACTCGTAGCGATGCTTAAGTCTGTCCAAATCATGTTAGCAAATTGCCGCATTTTATGAAATCTAGCAAATAGATAAACAAAACTGCATTCCTTAAAGGATTTATTAAAGAAAGAGTTGTATATGATGCAACCAGAAGGTTTTGTCAATCCTAAAGGTGCCAACAAAATATGAAAGCTCCAGCGGTCCACCTATGGACTGGTGCAAGCACCTCGGAGTTGGAATATATGCTTTGATAAAGTGATCAAAGTATATGGTTTTATACAGACTTGCGGTGAAGCCTGTATTTACAAGAAAGTGAGTGAGAGCACTACAACATTTCTGATAAGTATATGTGAATGACATATTGTTGATCGGAAAGAATGTAGAATTTTCTGGAAAGCATAAAGGAGTATTTGAAAGGAGTTTTTCAAAGAAAGACCTCGATGAAGCTGCTTAGACATTGAGCATCAAGATCTATAGAGATAGATCAAGAAGCTTGATAAGTTATTTCAATGAGTACATACCTTGACAAGATTTTGAAGTAGTTCAAAATGGAACAGTCAAAGAAAGAGTTCTTGCCTGTGTTGCAAGGTGTGAAGTTGAGTAAAGACCTAAAACCCGACCACAATAGAAAATAGAAAGAGAATGATAAGTCATTCCATGCCTCAGTCATAGGTTCTATAAAGTATGCTATGCTCTTTACCAGTCCTATTGTATACCTTAGCATCTTTCTGGCAAGAGAGTACAATAGTGATCTAGGAGTAGATCACTAGACATCGGTCAAAATTATCCTTAGAGGACTAAGGAAATATTTCTCGGTTATGGAGGTGATAAAATAGTTCGTCGTAAAGAGTTACATCGATGCAAGCTTTTTACATCGATCTATATGACTCTAAGTCTCAATCTGGATACATATTGAAAGTGGGAGCAATTAGCTAGAGTAGCTCCGTGCAGAGCATTGTAGACATAGAAATTTGCGAAATACATACGGATCTGAATGTTGCAGACCCGTAGACTAAGCTTCTCTCACAAGCAAAACATGATCACTCTTTGGGTGTTCATCACATAGTGATGTGAACTAGATTATATACTCTAGTAAACCCTTTCGGTATTAGTCACATAGAGATGTGAACTAATCACATAAAGATGTGAACTAGATTATTGACTCTAGTGCAAGTGGGAGACTGAAGGAAATATGCCCTAGAGGCAATAATAAAGTTATTATTTATTTCCTTATTTCATGATAAATGTTTATTATTCATGCTAGAATTGTATTAACCAGAAACATAATACATGTGTGAATACATAGACAAACAGAATGTCACTAGTATGCCTCTACTTGACTAGCTCGTTAATCGAAGATGGTTGAGTTTCCTAGCCATGGACATGAGTTGTCATTTGATTAACGGGATCACATCATTAGGAGAATGATGTGATTGACTTGACCCATTCTGTTAGCTTAGCACTTGATCGTTTATTTTGTTGCTATTGCTTTCTTCATGACTTATACATGTTCCTATGACTATGAGATTATGCAACTCCCATTTACCGGAGGAACACTTTGTGTGAAACCAAACGTCATAACATAATTGGGTGATTATAAAGGTGCTCTACAGGTGTCACCGAAGGTACTTCTTGGGTTGGCGTATTTCGAGATTATGATTTGTCACTCCGATTGTTGGAGAGGTATCTCTGGGCCCACTCAGTAATACACATCACTTAAGCCTTGCAAGCATTGCAACTAATGAGTTAGTTGCGGGATAATGTGTTACGGAACGAGTAAAGAAACTTGCCGGTAATGAGATTGAACTAGGTATTGAGATACCGACGATCGAATCTCGGGCAAGTAACATACCGATGACAAAGGGAACAACGTATGTTGTTATGTGGTTTGACCGATAAAGATCTTCGTAGAATGTGTAGGAGCCAATATGAGCATCCAGGTTCCGCTATTGGTTATTGACCGGAGACATGTCTCGGTCATGTCTACATAGTTCTCGAACCCGTAGGGTCCGCATGCTTAAAATTCGGTGATGATTTTATTATGAGTTTATGTGTTTTGATGTACCGAAGGTAGTTCAGAGTCCCAGATGAGATCGAGGACATGACAAGGAGTCTCGAAATGGTCGAGACGTAAAGATCGATATATTGGATGACTATATTCGGACATCGGAAAGGTTCCGAGTGATTCGGGTATTTTTCGGAGTACCGAGGAGTTACGGGAATACGGGGAATTAGTATTGGGCCTTAATGGGCCTTAGTGGGAAGGAGAGGCAGCAGCCAGGAGGTGGTGCGTGCCCCTCCCAAGCCCAGTCCGAATTGGACAAAGGGTTTGGGGCGCGGCCCCCCTCTCCCTTCCTTCTCCACTCTCCTGCTTTCCCCCTTCTCCTAGTTGGACTAGGAAAGGAGGAAACCTACTCCTACTAGGAGTCGGAATCTTGCTCCCTTGGCGCGCCCCTCCTAGGGACGGCCTCCTCCTCCCTTGCTCCTTTATATACGAGGGCAGAGGGGCACCCCAAGACACACAAGTTGATCACAAAGATCTCTCCCAGTTGTGTGCGGTGCCCCCCTCCACCATAATCCACCTCAGTCATACTGTAGCGGTGTTTAGGCGAAGCCCTGCTGCGGTAGCTTCATCAACATCGTCACCACGCCGTCGTGCTGACGAAACTCTTCCCGGAGCTCTACTGGATCGTGAGTTCGCAGGACGTCACCGAGCTGAACGTGTGCTGAACGCGGAGGTGCCGTACATTCGGTACTGAGGATCGGTCAATCGTGAAGACGTACAACTACATCAACCGCGTTGTCATAACGCTTCTGCTTAACGGTCTACGAGGGTACGTGGACAACACTCTCCCCTCTTGTTGCTATGCATCACCATGATCCTGTGTGTGCGTAGGAAATTTTTGAAATTACTATGTTCTCCAACATATACCGGGTCAATCTGGTTTGCTCAGAACTGAGAATTTGAAGATTTTTCTCCCTTATATCCATATTACGTGTAGCCCCCCAAGTCTTGAGCCGAACAAAGTGATGGCTTAAGACTTGCTTCAATATAAATACTGCCACTTTTGAAGAAATCCATGTTGTTCATCCTAGTCACTAGTAAAAACTGAATACTTCATATTATGTAGCCCCCAAGTGCCGGGTTGTCATGCTTGCAGCAACCTGGGACTTGTAATTGCCTGATGCTAAAAAAACTTCAACCAACGTAGCCCCCAAGGGCTGGGTCATTATGCAATAATGAGTAGGGACTTTATAAATATGATCATGTAGATTTGAACAACAACGTGTAGCCCCCAAGGGCCGGCTCAGTAAGATAATATTGAGTTGGGACTTTATATATACTTCATTGAAAATAACCTCATATGATGTAACCCCCATCATGGGGCTTGAACCCACGTCCACAAGGTTAAGAGCTTTGTGCTTTACCAACTGAGTAGCAGACCTTTCAATACAATGGATTAAGATTTGTGTACCTTGAATTGTTGACACGAGCAATTGGTGGCCCCCAAGGGCCGGCTCATTATGATGTGATGAGTCGGCTCTTCAATGAGGTGAGCACAAAATGACTTTACATTAGCCCCCAAGTGCCATGGTGCATGCTGGCAGTGACATGGAACTTGCATATTTGATGTAATCTCAACTTGAATAATGTAGCCCCCAAGTGCCGGGTCGTAAGCCTGCAGCGACTCGGGACTATTCCTTCCAATGTAGAATAAATCATATCCATTGATAAAATAATAGCCATTGCGCCAAAGCGACTTTGAATACCTTATCTCTTGACAAGTAAATCCAAAGTTTAAATACCCGGCGGCTCTTGGCCGATGGCAATTTAATACGCCTCCATTGTAAGCTGGATTTTTTATAACCCGGCGGCTTATAGCCTCTGAGAAAATCCAGAACAGATAATCATTTTAAAGCATCAATTTTAATGATGAGTTTGGACTTAAGCATTGATATAACTCATAGTTCTGCAAATCCTGTGAAATTAGCTCATACTGTCGGCTTACATCGCCGCATCCAATAAAAGCAATAATCCAATGATTGATAAGCGCATGATTCTAATGGCACAATCCAGAATATATTGGCGACTTAAAATCCATATCCAGGACCGGTTTAAACATAATCATGTATAAACAATATCATACCTGTGATATTCAATCGTATTGCCGGCTTATGTGACCCGTCCAGTAAGGGTGATAACCCAATCTTTAGAAGCCAAAACTTCCAAATCTTTATGATTGACATATGGTGGCGACTTATCGTCAAAAGTCAAGCCGGGTAAATAGAAACCACACATATATGCTTCAGATATGAGCAAAAAGTCTCAAGACAAACCCAAAAGACTGTTTTCAAAAACTTAAGTCAAACAGAGAGAAAAATTTGAGGCTTCTGATTCGAATACGATCAGTAAACCGGACCAAAGGGGTTAAGCTAGGATTCTAATACGATCATGTAGCCCCCACTGGCTTTGGTGTTGCGCCGATTAAGAGGGTACCGACAGCTATGTTCTCTTTGGTTCGAATATGACCTATGTTTAAACAGGAAGCCCCCAAATGACTTTGAGAGTTTTTTAACGACTCTGATTCGAATACGATCAAAGTCGGACCCAAAAGGGGTTAAGCTATGATTCGAATATGATCAAGAAGCCCCCTAGTGAGTTTGGCATTGCACCGATCAAGAGGGTACCGACAGCTATGTTCTCTTTGGTTCGAATACGACCTATGTTTGAACAGGAAGCCCCCAAATGACCTTGATAGTTTTTAACGACTCTGATTCGAATACGATCAAAGTCGGACCCAAAAGGGGTTAAGCTAGATTCAAATACAATCAGCCCCCAATGGTCTTTTGAAGCAGGGTACCTATGTTTGAGTTGTGCCTGGCAACAGACTCTCTTTAGTCCCTTTAATTTTTTCCTGCAAACTCGAACTTCATGAAAGACAAATTCTTCTTGAGCCGGAACTTTAAACCGGATATTGAGAGCTTCAAAGCTTTGTGGGAGACAGATTTCCCTTGAACCAGATTTTAAACCGGAATCCTTCATTTTGAGCCGGAAATTTTCTGACGGCTTTTAAACAGGCAACATTTACTGAGCCATGTCATCATAGCCCCCGAGTCTCAAGGCAACTTGAGGAGTTGGCTTGAGATTCTCCGTAGTTGACCATGATATAGACCGGTTCGAGTCCTGTATGGGAGAACTCGCAAGCCAAAGTAATTGCTCTTTTAAAGAAAATAATATGTAATATAAAACATACTGGACGGATTTTACCTGATAAGTTAGGCCAGTGATTATCCACCGCGGAGTTGATGATCACCATGGTGAAGTAAAACAACTCAAGCACCTCCACTTTGTTGAAAGAAAAACCGGGCTACCCAAGCAGTGACTTGCTCATACTCAATAAACATCTCATGCAGACAGGTGCAGCCCGGTGTGTTGATGTAGACCAGGTCACGGGAGACGGACGACAAAGACGACCGCGGCTTCAGAGGTGGCACAGATAGATGAGTCGGCCACGGCGTTGTAAACCGGCGCGGGCGGGAGAATCGACTGCGGGGGCTGTGTGTTGATGTAGCGGGGGTGCCAACCTGCACAGGATGAGCGCTAGTGCAAAAATATATTTGCTCACGTCCCTTTTGCAACACCTTTTTGTAAGGAATAATGGTCCTGCAAAAATATATCATAGACCAAGTAATTGTCCTTTGATAAAAACAATATATGTTAAGAAAAATAAACTTCAGATGAATATCACCTGATTTGTTCGGATGACGGATGATCCCTTCAATCGTGACACAGGCGGCTCAGGCAGACCAGCGACTCAAAATAGCCCCAGCGGCTCAACACGGCTGAGGCGGCTCAACGCGGCCCCGACAGCTCAACACAGCAGGGGCGGCTCGCATATGTCCATTGGACAGCTTGTGTGAACAGACGTGGCTCTAATTTGTTGATATATATATATATATATATCGAAGTCAACAGTGACATTCAGAAGACGGAGCGGACGCATGAGTCGGCCATGGCATTGCAAGCCGTGCGGACAGACAAATCGGCCGTGGACGCGGATCGTTGAGTCGGCGCGGGTACGGTCGAATGAACCGACTGCAGGTGCGGTCCCGATGAGTTGATGTAGACTGGACCGCAGGGGTGGCGACTTCGGGCGCTTCTATTGATCACGGCAATATGGACAAATACCAGTGCGTATCCGTGGTATAATGCCATTTTTTATAGTAGATGATTACATGTTATTTGATTTTTGATGTGATGGCTTGTCCGTTGTGACCACGTGAGAGCCTTCTTGGAGGTCTCGCTGGCAGTATACTCTCAACTGGGATCTAGAAGTTTGTGCAAACAAAACACTTTGACTTGAGTGGACGGCTTGCGGTTTTGATGGATGTGAGTGCACTTCTGCCTTTGTCTGTACTACTGTGCGTAGCACTTTGTTTCTTGGATTTAACTGATCTCCACATCAGGAAAAAGTAGCAGCAGTAGCTTGTTGCCTCGGGACACGAAGTCTAGGAATCGTGGACGTGTTGCCATGGGAAACTTGGAACAACAGCTGCACCCTCATATAGTATATTTATAGCTCAACGAGTTATGATCTGATGGTCTGAGAGGCACACAGCCCGCCGTACTCCTGTCAGTCTCCGTGATTGATACGTTTCCGTCGTATCTACTTTTCCAAACACTTTTGCCCTTGTTTGGACTCTAACTTGCATGATTTGAATGGAACTAACCCGGACTGACGCTGTTTTCAGCAGAATTACCATGGTGTTATTTACGTGCAGAAACAAACGTTCTCGGAATGACCTGAAACTTCACGGAGCAACTTTTTGGAAAATATAAAAAATACCTGCAAAAGATGAAGGCCAGGGGGCCCATCACCTGTCCACTAGGGTGGGGGGTGTGCCCCCTACCTCGTGGGCCCCCTGGTGCTCCTCCGACTCCAACTCCAACTCTATATATTGTGTTTCGGGGAGAAAAAATCAGAGAGAAGGATTCATCGTGTTTTACGATACGGAGCCGCCGCCAAGCCCTAAAACCTCCCGGGAGGGCTGATCTGGAGTCCGTTCGGGGCTCCGGAGAGGGGAATCCGTCGCCATCGTCATCATCAACCATCCTCCATCACCAATTTCATGATGCTCACTGCCGTGCATGAGTAATTCCATCGTAGGCTTGCTGGACGGTGATGGGTTGGATGAGATTTATCATGTAATCGAGTTAGTTTTGTTAGGGTTTGATCCCTAGTATCCACTATGTTTTGAGATTGATGTTGCTATGACTTTGCTATGCTTAATGCTTGTCACTAGGGCCCGAGTGCCATGATTTCAGATCTGAACCTATTATGTTTTCATCAATATATGAGAGTTCTTGATCCTATCTTGCAAGTCTATAGTCACCTATTATGTGTTATGATCTGTTAACCCCGAAGTGACAATAATCGGGATACTTACCGGTGATGACCGTAGTTTGAGGAGTTCATGTATTCACTATGTGTTAATGCTTTGTTCCGGTACTCTATTAAAAGGAGGCCTTAATATCCCTTAGTTTCCGTAAGGACCCCGCTGCCACGAGAGGGTAGGACAAAAGATGTCATGCAAGTTCTTTTCCATAAGCACGTATGACTATATTCGGAATACATGCCTACATTACATTGACGAACTGGAGCTAGTTCTGTGTCACCCTAGGTTATGACTGTTACATGATGAACCGCATTCGGCATAATTCTCTATCACCGATCCATTGCCTATGAGCTTTCCATATATTGTTCTTCGCTTATTTACTTTTTCGTTACTATTGCTATCATCACTACAAAATACCCAAAACATTACTTTTACTACTGTTACCTTTTGCTACTGTTACCACTACTATCATATTACTTTGCTACTAAATACTTTGCTGCAGATATTAAGTTTCCAGGTGTGGTTGAATTGACAACTCGGCTGCTAATACTTGAGAATATTCTTTGGCTCCCCTTGTGTCGAATCAATAAATTTGGGTTGAATACTCTACCCTCGAAAACTGTTGCGTCCCCTATACTTGTGGGTTATCAAGACTATTTTCTGGCACCGTTGCCGGGGAGCATAGCACTATTATTTGAGTCACTTGGGATTTATATCTGCTTATCATTATGAAGAATTTGAAAGATCCAAGAACCAAGATTTATCCCTCAATTACGAGGGGAGGTAAGGAACTGCCATCTAGCTCTGCACTTGATTCACCTTCTGTTTTGAGTAAGCTTGCGACACCTAAACCTGCTTCTGCTATTCATTCTGATATGTCGCATGTTATCGATGATGCCACTTCTGCTATACATGATACTTATGATGAAACTACTTCTATGCTTGATACTATTGTGCCACTTGGTGAATTTCTTGACGAACAACTTGCTAGGGCTAGAGAGATTGAAAATATTGAATCTGATAATACTGATGAAAGTGATGATGAAGAATCACTTGTTATTCCTGAGGGTTATGTTTTTGATCAAGAAGCTTCTTTAGCTATTTTAGCTTGCAAAGATAGATATGAGCTCAAAAGGTTATTAGCTAAATGGAATAAGCAATCTCTAAATGCTAGAATGAAACCTGACCCTACTTTTGCTACTTCACCTATTTGTGTTACTGATAAGGATTATGAATTCTCTGTTGATCCTGATATAATTACTTTGGTTGAATCCGATCCTTTTCATGGTTATGAATCTGAAACTGTTGTGGCACATCTTACTAAACTGAATGATATAGCCACCCTGTTCACTAAAGATGAGAGAACTCGTCACTTTTATATCCTTAAAATATTTCCGTTCTCATTAAAGGGTGATGCTAAGATATGGTTTAATTCTCTTGATCCTGCTTGTGTGCGTAGTCCCCAGGATATGATTTATCACTTCTCTGCTAAATATTTCCCTGCTCATAAGAAACAAGCTGCTTTAAGGGATATATATAATTTTGTGCAAATTGAAGAAGAGAGTCTCCCACAAGCTTGGGGGAGGCTTCTCCAATTACTTAATGCTTTTCCTGATCATCCTCTTAAGAAAAATGAAATACTTGATATCTTTTATAATGGACTAACCGATGCCTCCATAGATTACCTGGATAGTTGTGCTGGTTCTGTTTTCAGGGAAAGAACACCGGATGAAGCTGAAATTCTATTGAATAATATGCTGACAAATGAAAATAATTGGACACCTCCTGAGCCAGTTCCTGAGCCTATTCCTAAACCAACTCCGAAGAAGAGGGGTATTCTATTTCTCAGTCCTGAAGATATGCAAGAGGCAAAGAAATCTATGAAAGAAAAAGGTATTAAAGCCGAAGATGTTAAGAATTTACCTCCTATTGAAGAAATACATGGTCTTAATTTACCACCTGTTGAAGAAACATATGATCTTAATCCTTTACCTATTGAAGAAACTCATGGTCTTGATAACCCGACATAGGTAGTAAAGGTAAATTCTCTCTATAGATATGATAAAGCTGAAATCCCATTTACTAAATTTGCTAGCCCATGCTTAGATGAGTTTGATAGATTTATGGCTAAGCAAGAAGATTTTAATGCTTATTTTGGTAGACAATTGAAATACAATTCAAATATGCTTAAACACTTGGGTGATTATATGGCTAATGTCAAAGGTGAACTTAAACTTATTAGTAAACATGCTTTTATGGTTACCACTCAAGTAGAACAAGTACTTAAAGCTCAAAATGATTTGCTCAATGAATTGAATAATAAGAATAATGATAATGTTGTTAGAGTTATGACTAGAGATGGTAGAATGACTCAGGAACCTTTGTATCCTGAAGGCCATCCTAAGAGAATTGAGCAAGATTCTGAGAGAAATAATATAGATGCACCTAGTTCTTCTAAAAAGAAGAAAAAGAAAAATGATAGGACTTTGCATGCTTCTAGTGAACCTATTACTAAAACACCTAAGAATCCAAATGATTTTTCTATCTCTGATGCTGAAACACAATCTGGTAATGAACCTAAAACTAGTGCTAATGTTAATGACAATGTTCATGATGATGCTCAACCTAGTGATGATAATGGTATAGAAATTGAACCTGCTGTTGATCTTGATAACCCACAATCAAAGAATCAATGTTATGATAAGAAAGAATTTGTTGCTAGGAAACATGGTAAAGAAAGAGAGCCTTGGGTTCAGAAACCCATGCCTTTTCCTCCCACAATCAAAGAAAAAGGATGATGAGGATTTTGAGAGCTTTGCTAAAATGATTAGACCTATCTTTTTGCGTATGCGATTGACTGATATGCTTAAAATGAATCCTTATGCTAAGTACATGAAAGAAATTTTTACAAATAAAAGAAAGATACCAGAAGCTGAAATTTCCACCAGGCTCGCTAATTATACTTTTAAGGGTGGAATACCAAAGAAACTTGGAGATCCCGGCGTACCAACTATACCATGCTCCATTAAAAGAAACTATGTTAAAACTGCTTTATGTGATCTTGGAGCCGGTGTTAGTGTTATGCCTCTCTCTGTATATCGTAGACTTGATTTGAATAAGTTGACACCTACTGAAATATCTTTGCAAATGGCTGATAAATCAACTGCTATACCTGTCGGTATTTGTGAGGATGTGCCTGTTGTAGTTGCAAACGTTACTATTTTAACGGACTTTGTTATTCTTGATATTCCCGAGGACGATAGTATGTCTATTATTCTTGGAAGACCCTTTTTGAACACTGCAGGGGCTGTTATTGATTGCACTAAAGGCAATGTCACTTTTCATGTTAATGGTAATGAGCATACGGTACACTTTCCGGGGAAACAACCTCAAGTTCATAGTATCAACTCTGTTGGAAAAATTTCATCGATTATATTTGGAGGTTTTGAATTTCCTCTTCCTATTGTCAAGAAGGAATATGATATTCTTATTATTGGGGATGTGCATATCCCCGTTGAGGTAACATAGTGTTATTTGAAATTTCTCCGGTTCCATGTTATTCGAAATGGGTTCGTTAACAAGACTTGACCAACCTTGTTAGTGGGTTCCTTTTGATGATCATGAGATGGATGAAACTAGAAGGCACAACCTTCTGTACCCCACTTTTACTTTCTGTTATTAATATTAAATAAAATAAAAATAATATTTTTCCGTCTGTTATCTGATTATCCGTGCAATATAAAAATACCCCGAAAATAAAAGTTCTCCAAATGCCCTGAAATTTAAATATGATTTTTTCTAGAATATTTGAGAATATTTGGCATTGAGAACAGAGTAGGGGGTCAACCACCTGCCCACGAGGGTGGAGGGCGCGCCCTACCCCCCTGGGCGCGCCCCCTGCCTCGTGGGCCCACGGTGGCCCTCCTCCACTTATCCTTTCACCCATACACTTCTTCTTCCTCCCCCAAACACGAATAACCAGCTCAAACCCGAGTCCAAGATCGTTTTGCTGCCATTTCCGATCTCCTTGCTCAAAGCACCTCTCACAAAACTGCGTGGGGGGACTGTTCCTTGGTATGTGACTCCTCCATTGGTCCAATTAGTTTTTATTCTAGTGCTTTATTCATTGCAAATTTTTGCTGCTTAGGTGACCCTGTTCTTGAGCTTGCATGTCAAATTTATATGGTCAAAAGTAGTTTGGATGCATGATATAGGCTCTAGGCACTTGTAGGAGTAGTTGCTATCAATATTATTGAGTTTGGTTTACTTTTATTTTTTGAAGTTACTAAAAATTTCAGAAATTTTTCAGAGGAAGAAATATGCTTAGGAAAATGTTCCAAGGTGGTTCTTCAAGGAAGCAATGACCCAGGCTTGCAATGCGTGATGCTTATGAAGAGCCACCAAGAGACGCTCCAGTATGTCCTTGTGAATGGCCTTCAGAAAATTTTATGGATCAAGCGGGAATTAAAGAAGAATTTAACACATATTTGCGTAACGCCGATCTTGTGAGCTTCAAGGAAGAGAAGTGCAGTCAGTATCACTATCTCACTAGTTCCTTTGTGAGGAGGTTTGAATTTTCATCTTCACGTAATTCTCCAACTGTCCTGTTTGATCTTTATGATAATTCTTACACTATGGACTTAGAAGATTTTACCACTGATTGCAAACTTCCACAATGGGGTAGTATAAGGGATCCTCGCAAATCTGAATTTAGAGATTTTCTTGCTAGCATAACTGTGGGAGAATTTAGAGATATAACACAAGCTACCATAGGGAGCATTCATTTTCCTACTATACATTATTTTGCTCTCTTCATAGGTAGATGCATTAACGGTAAAGATGAAGCATGTCACATGTGTGTCCCCGACCTCAGTATTCTTAGGAGTGTTGTGTTGGGAGACAAATCTTATAATTTGGGAGCCATTGTTGCACGTAGGTTGCATCTTAATAGATTTAATGGAGATTTCTTTGGTGGAATTCATGCAACCCGCATAGCTAATTTTCTTGGTGTAGCCATACACGAAGACGATATTGAATTACCTCCTGCTTACCTAGATTTTAATGCTATGGTTCACCACCAGTTTGTCGAGAGGAATGAATCACCTCTCCAGTATCGCTTAATCTTTGACAAATGCCGTGTTGTCCATATTACTCTCCCTGCTCCTGCCTTCTTTGATTATCAGGCAAGAGGAAGATATGCCATTACCAAAGGGGAGGCAGATGAGTACGAGAGGAGGGCAGAGGCTTCTCGTTGCCATGCTGCAGCTTAGGAGGCGATAGCCGCTGCATCTCAGTATGACTCCAACTATTATTATGGATATCCGCCAGGCCAGCCATGGCCATAGACCAACTTAGGCCAAAAGCCTAAGCTTGGGGGAGTATGTATTTCCCACGGACATTACATTCATGTTCACACACTCACTACTAGATGTCAGTGCTCATACTTTTTCATTGTATCATCCATGCTAGTTTATTTTACTTTTTATGCTTTCTTATTGTGTGTTTGATTAACCTTAAGAAAAACCAAAAAAATTAGTTGCAGCTTTTAATTAGTTTACTTTCCATGCTTGTAGTAGTAATTAAAAAGAAAACCCCAAAAGATTTTCTGTTCTTCTTTTGCTTGTTGGGAGCTTTCCTGTGTAAATAGTTTTATTTCTTTTCTTTTCTTTGGGGGTCGATAGGGGAAGACCATAATTAAATTGTTGAAGTGGCTCTTATATGCATTATTGTTGATCTGACAAAAGACCCCATATTGCCTTGTCTTCTCCTGTTTATTGAATGCTTGCAGATTCCAGCTTAGTCCAATGCACGTGCACTATTATTATTATCCACATCATTCGGTCGTCCAAGTGAAAGTCAATTATGATGATATATGATGGACTAACTGAGATGAGAAAAGCTGGTATGAACTCGACCTCTTTTGTTTTTGTAAATATGATTAGTTCATCGTTCCTGATTCAGCCTATTATGAACAAACATGTTTGCAATGACAACTAGAGATCATAGTTTCTTGTGTCGTGCTTGATTAGCTATGAGTTATAATGGTTTACCTTGCGTGCCAACATGCTATTAAAATGGTTATGATGTGGTATGATAGGGTGGTATCCTCCTCTGAATGATTTAAGTGACTTGACTTGGCACATGTTTACGCATGTAGTTGAAACAAAATCAACATAGCCTTCATGATATTTATGTTCATGGTGGATTATATCCTACTCATGCTTGCATTCGGTGTTGATTAATTTTAATGCATGTTCATGACTGTTGTCGCTCTCTAGCTGGTCGCTTCCCAGTCTTTTACTAGCCTTCACCTGTACTAAGCGGGAATACTGCTTGTGCATCCAACTCCATAAACCCCAAAGTTATTCCAAATGAGTCCACTATACCTACCTACATACGGTATATACCTGCCGTTCCAAGTAAATTTGTATGTGCCAAACTCTAAACCTTCAAATAAATATCCTGTTTTGTATGCTCGAATAGCTCATGTATCAACTAGGGTTGTCCGTATCTTCCATGTTAGGCGGGTTATTCTCAAGAGGAGTGGACTCCGCTCCTCACTCACGAGATAAATGGCTGGTCACCGGGATGCCCAGTCCCATGCTTTATGCAAACTAAATCAAAATAATTGCAAACAAAACTCCCCCTGGGACTCTTGTTAGTTGGAGGCACTTGTTGTTTCGAGCAAGCCATGGATTGATGCTTGTTGGTGGAAGGGGGAGTATAAACTTTACCATTCTGTTTGGGAACCGCCTATAATGTGTGTAGCATGGAAGATATTGCCATCTCTTGGTTGTTATGTTGACAATGAAAGTATACCGCTCAAAATATTATTCACCTCTGTTACAAAATCGAGCTCTAGCACCTCTACAAATCCCTGCTCCCCTCTGCGAAGGGCCTATCTATTTACTTTTATACTGAGTCATCATCCTCTTATTAAAAAGCACCGGTTGGAGAGCACCGCTGTCATTTGCATTCATTACTGTTAGTTTACATTGAGTATGACTTGACTGGATCTCTTTTACCATGAATTACAATGTCTAGCCAGTCCTTGATCTTTAAAGGTGCTCTGCATTTATGTTTTGCGGTCTCAGAAAGGGCTAGCGAGGTACCATCTTGTTATATCATATTATGATTGTTTTGAGAAAGTGTTGTCATCCAAGATTTATTATTATGGCTCGCTAGTTGATTATGCCATTGATATGAGTAAACTTGAGACCTATGCGTTATTGTGAATGTGGTTAGTTATAATCTTTGCTGAAAACTTGAATGCTGGCTTTACATATTTACAACAACAAGAGCAAACAGAGTTTGTAAAAGTTTTTCTTTATCACTTTCAGTTTGTCAACTGAATTGCTTGAGGACAAGCAAGGGTTTAAGCTTGGGGGAGTTGATACGTCTCCGTTGTATCTACTTTTCCAAACACTTTTGCCCTTGTTTTGGACTCTAACTTGCATGATTTGAATGGAACTAATCCGGACTGACGTTGTTTTCAGCAGAATTACTATGGTGTTATTTATGTGCAGAAACAAACGTTCTCGGAATGACCTGAAACTTCACAGAGCAACTTTTTGGAAAATATAAAAAATACCTGCAAAAGATGAAGGCCAAGGGGCCCATCACCTGTCCACGAGGGTGGGGGGCACGCCCCCCTACCTCGTGGCCCCCCTGGTGCTCCTCTGACTCCAACTCCAACTCTATATATTGTGTTTCGGGGAGAAAAAATTAAGAGAAGGATTCATCACGTTTTACGATACGAAGCCGCCGCCAAGCCCTAAAACCTCTCGGGAGGGCTGATCTGGAGTCCGTTCGGGGCTCCGGAGAGGGGAATCCGTCGCCATCGTCATCATCAACCATCTTCCATCACCAATTTCATGATGCTCACCGCCGTGCATGAGTAATTCCATCATAGGCTTGCTGGACGGTGATGGGTTGGATGAGATTTATCATGTAATCGAGTTAGTTTTGTTAGGGTTTGATCCCTAGTATCCACTTGAAGGAAATATGCCCTAGAGGCAATAATAATGTTATTATTTTATTTCCTTATATCATGATAAATGTTTATTATTCATGCTAGAAATGTATTTTCCGGAAACATAATACTTGTGTGAATACATAGACAAACCAAACGTCACTAGTATGCCTCTACCTGACTAGCTCGTTAATCGAAGATGGTTATGTTTCCTAACCATAGACATGTGTTGTCATTTGATTAATGGGATCACATCATTAGGAGAATGATGTGATTGACATGACCCATTCCATTAGCTTAGCACCCGATCGTTTAGTATGTTGCTATTGCTTTCTTCATGACTTATACATGTTCCTATGACTATGAGATTATGCAACTCCTGTTTACCGGAGGAACACTTTGTGTGCTACCAAACGTCACAACGTAACTGGGTGATTATAAAGGAGCTCTACAGGTGTCTCCAAAGGTGAATGTTGGGTTGGCGTATTTCGAGATTAGGATTTGTCTCTCCGATTGTCGGAGAGGTATCTCTGGGCCCTCTCGGTAATGCACATCACATAAGCCTTGCAAGCATTACAACTAATGAGTTAGTTCCGAGATGATGTATTACAAAACGAGTAAAGAGACTTTCCGGTAACGAGATTGAACTAGGTATTGAGATACCGACGATCGAATCTCGGGCAAGTAACATACCGATGACAAAGGGAACAACGTATGTTGTTGTGCGGTCTGACCGATAAAGATCTTCGTAGAATATGTAGGAGCCAATATGAGCATCCAGGTTCCGCTATTGGTTATTGACCGGAGACGTGTCTCGGCCATGTCTACATTGTTCTCGAACCCGTAGGGTCCGCACGCTTAAGGTTTCGATGACAGTTATATTATGAGTTTATGAGTTTTGATGTACCGAAGTCAATTCGGAGTCCCGGATGTGATCACGGACATGACGAGGAGTCTCGAAATGGTCGAGACATAAAGATTGATATATTGGACGGCTATATTCGGACACCGGAAGTGTTCCGGGTGGTTTTGGAGAAAACTGGAGAGCCGGAGGGTTATCGGAACCCCCCCCCCCCCCGGGAGAAGTAAGCCAAAGGTGGGCCACGCGCCTCCTCCCCCTGGTCCGAATTGGACTAGGAGAGGGGGGCGGCGCCCCCCTTTCCTTCTCCCTCCCCACTTCTTTCCCCCTCCTAGTAGGAGTCCTACTCCTACTAGGAGGAGGACTCCTGCTTGGCGCGCCATAGAGGCCGTCCGGCCTCCTCCCTTTGATCCTTTATATACGGGGGCAGGGGGCACCCCTAGACACACAAGTTGATCCACGTGATCATATTCTTAGCCGTGTGCGGTGCCCCCTTCCACCATAATCCTCGATAATATTGTAGCGGTGCTTAGGCGAAGCCCTGCGACGGTAGTACATCAAGATCGTCACCACGCCGTCGTGCTGACGGAACTCTTCCCCGACACTTTGTTGGATCAGAGTCCGGGGATCATCATCGATCTGAACGTGTGCTAGAACTCGGAGGTGCCGTAGTTTCGGTGCTTGATCGGTCGGGCCGTGAAGATGTACGACTACATCAACCGCGTTATGCTAACGCTTCCGCTGTCGGTCTACAAGGGTACGTAGATCACACTCTCCCCTCTCGTTGCTATGCATCACCATGATCTTGCGTGTGTGTAGGAATTTTTTTGAAATTACTACGTTCCCCAACAGTGGCATCTGAGCCTAGGTTTTATGTGTTGATGTTATATGCACGAGTAGAACACAAGTGAGTTGTGGGCAATATAAGTCATACTGCTTACCAACATGTCATACTTTGGTTCGACGGTATTGTTGGACGAAGCGGCCCGGACCGACATTACGCGTACGCTTACGCGAGACCGGTTCTCCCGACGTGCTTTGCACAAAGGTGGCTAGCGGGTGACAGTTTCTCCAACTTTAGTTGAACCGAGTGTGGCTACGCCCGGTCCTTGAGAAGGTTAAAACGGCACCAACTTGACAAACTATCATTGTGGTTTTGATGCGTAGGTAAGATTGGTTCTTGCTTAAGCCCGTAGCAGCCACGTAAAACTTGCAACAACAAAGTAGAGGACGTCTAACTTGTTTTTGCAGGGCATGTTGTGATGTGATATGGTCAAAACATGATGCTAAATTTTATTGTATGAGATGATCATGTTTTGTAACCAAGTTATCGGCAACTGGCAGGAGGCATATGGTTGTCGCTTTATTATATGCAATGCAATTGTGCGCTGTAATGTTTTACTTTATCACTAAGCGGTAGCGATAGTCGTGGAAGCATAAGATTGGCGAGACGACAACGATGCTACGATGGTGATCAAGGTGTCGCGCCGGTGACGATGGTGATCACGACGGTGCTTCGAAGATGGAGATCACAAGCACAAGATGATGATGACCATATCATATCACTTATATTGATTGCATGTGATGTTTATCTTTTATGCATCTTATCTTGCTTTGATTGGCGGTAGCATTTTAAGATGATCTCTCACTAATTATCAAGAAGTGTTCTCCCTGAGTATGCACCGTTGCGAAAGTTCTTCGTGCTGAGACACCACGTGATGATCGGGTGTGATAGGCTCTACGTTCAAATACAACGGGTGCAAAACAGTTACACACGCAGAATACTCAGGTTATACTTGACGAGCCAAGCATATACAGATATGGCCTCGGAACACAGAGACCGAAAGGTCGAGCGTGAATCATATAGTAGATATGATCAACATAACGATGTTCACCAATGAAACTACTCCATCTCACGTGATGATCGGACATGGTTTAGTTGATTTGGATCACGCAATCACTTAGAGGATTAGAGGGATGTCTATCTAAGTGGGAGTTCTTTAGTAATATGATTAATTTAACCTAAATTTATCATGAACTTAGTACCTGATAGTATCTTGCTTGTTTATGTTTGATTGTAGATAGATGGCCCGTGCTGTTGTTCCATTGAATTTTAATGCGTTCCTTGAGAAAGCAAAGTTGAAAGATGATGGTAGCAATTACACGGACTGGGTCCGTAACTTGAGGATTATCCTCATTGCTGCATAGAAGAATTACATCCTGGAAGCACTGCTGGGTGCCAGGCCTGCTGCTGGAGCAACACCAGATGTTATGAACGTCTGGCAGAGCAAAGCTGATGACTACTTGATAGTTCAGTGTGCCATGCTTTACGGCTTAGAATCGGGACTTCAACGACGTTTTGAACGTCATGGAGCATATGAGATGTTCCAGTAGTTGAAGTTAATATTTCAAGCAAATGCCCGGATTGAGAGATATGAAGTCTCCAATAAATTCTATAGCTGCAAGATGGAGGAGAATAGTTCTGTCAGTGAGCATATACTCAAAATGTCTGGGTATAATAATCACTTGATTCAAATGGGAGTTAATCTTCCAGATGATTGCGTCATTGACAAAATTCTCCAATCACTGCCACCAAGCTACAAGAGCTTCGTGATGAACTATAATATGCAAGGGATGAATAAGACTATTCCCGAGCTCTTCGCAATGCTGAAAGCTGCGGAAGTAGAAATCAAGAAGGAGCATCAAGTGTTGATGGTCAACAAGACCACTAGTTTCAAGAAAAAGGGCAAAGGGAAGAAGAAGGGGAACTTCAAAAAGAACAGCAAGCAAGTTGCTACTCAAGAGAAGAAACCCAAACCTGGACCTAAGCCTGAAACTGAGTGCTTCTACTGCAAGCAGACTGGTCACTGGAAGCGGAACTGCCCCAAGTATTTGGCGGATAAGAAGGATGGCAAGGTGAACAAAGGTATATGTGATATACATGTTATTGATGTGTACCTTACTAATGCTTGCAGTAGCACCTGGGTATTTGATACTGGTTCTGTTGCTAATATTTGCAACTCGAAACAGGGACTACGGATTAAGCGAAGATTGGCTAAGGACGAGGTGACGATGCGCGTGGGAAATGGTTCCAAAGTCGATGTGATCGCAGTCGGCACGCTACCTCTACATCTACCTTCGGGATTAGTATTAGACCTAAATAATTGTTATTTGGTGCTAGCGTTAAGCATGAACATTATATCTGGATCTTGTTTGATGCGAGACGGTTATTCATTTAAATCAGAGAATTATGGTTGTTCTATTTATATGAGTAATATCTTTTATGGTCATGCACCCTTAAAGAGTGGTCTATTCTTATTAAATCTCGACAGTAGTGACACACATATTCATAATGTTGAAGTCAAAAGATGCAGAGTTGATAATGATAGTGCAACTTACTTGTGGCACTGCCATTTGGGTCATATCGGTGTAAAGCGCATGAAGAAACTCCATACCGATGGGCTTTTGGAACCACTTGATTATGAATCACTTGGTACTTGCGAACCGTGCCTTATGGGTAAGATGGCAAAAACACCGTTCTCCGGTACTATGGAGAGAGCAACAGATTTGTTGGAAATCATACATACAGATGTATGTGGTCCGATGGATGTTGAGGCTCGTGGCGGATATCGTTATTTTCTCACCTTCACAGACGACTTAAGCAGATATGGGTATATCTACTTAATGAAACATAAGTCTGAAACGTTTGAAAAGTTCAAAGAATTTCAGAGTGAAGTTGAAAATCATCGTAACAAAAAAATAAAATTCCTACGATCTGATCATGGAGGAGAATATTTGAGTTACGAGTTTGGTGTACATTTGAAACAATGTGGAATAGTTTCGCAACTCACGCCACCCGGAACACCACGGCGTAATGGTGTGTCCGAACGTCGTAATCGTACTTTACTAGATATGGTGCGATCTATGATGTCTCTTACTGATTTACCACTATCGTTTTGGGGATATGCTCTAGAGACTGCCGCATTCACGTTAAATAGGGCACCATCAAAATCCGTTGAGACGACGCCTTATGAACTGTGGTTTGGCAAGAAACCAAAGTTGTCGTTTCTGAAAGTTTGGGGCTGCGATGCTTATGTGAAAAAGCTTCAACCTGATAAGCTCGAACCCAAATCGGAGAAATGTGTCTTCATAGGATATCCAAAGGAAACTATTGGATACACCTTCTATCACAGATCCGAAGGCAAGACTTTTATTGCTAAATTCGGAAACTTTCTAGGGAAGGAGTTTCTCTCGAAAGAAGTGAGTGGGAGGAAAGTAGAACTTGACGAGGTAACTGTACCTGCTCCCTTATTGGAAAGTAGTACATCACAGAAACCAGTTTTTGTGACACCTACACCAATTAGTGAGGAAGCTAATGAATGATCATGAAACTTCCGAACAAGATACTACTGAACCTCGTAGATCAACCAGAGTAAGATCCGCGCCAGAGTGGTATGGTAATCCTGTTCTGGAAGTCATGCTACTAGATCATGATGAACCTACGAACTATGAAGAAGCGATGGTGAGCCCAGATTCCGCAAAATGGCTTGAAGCCATGAGATCTGAGATGGGATCCATGTATGAGAACAAAGTATGGACTTTGGTTGACTTGCCCAATGATCGGCAAGCAATTGAGAATAAATGGATCTTCAAGAAGAAGACTGACGCTGACGGTAATGTTACTGTCTACAAAGCTCGACTTGTCGCAAAAGGTTTTCGACAAGTTCAAGGGATTGACTACGATGAGACCTTCTCACCCGTAGCGATGCTTAAGTCTGTCCGAATCATGTTAGCAATTGCCGCATTTTATGATTATGAAATTTGGCAAATGGATGTCAAAACTGCATTCCTGAATGGATTTCTGCAAGAAGAGTTGTATATGATGCAGCCGGAAGGTTTTGTCAATCCAAAGGGAGCTAACAAAGTGTGCAAGCTCCAGCGATCCATTTATGGACTGGTGCAAGCCTCTCGGAGTTGGAATAAACGCTTTGATAGTGTGATCAAAGCATTTGGTTTTATACAGACTTTTGGAGAAGCCTGTATTTACAAGAAAGTGAGTGGGAGCTCTGTAGCATTTCTGATATTATATGTAGATGACATATTACTAATCGGAAATGATATAGAATTTCTGGATAGCATAAAGGGATACTTGAATAAGAGTTTTTCAATGAAAGACCTCGGTGAAGCTGCTTACATATTGGGCATTAAGATCTATAGAGACAGATCAAGACGCTTAATTGGACTTTCACAAAGCACATACCTTGACAAAGTTTTGAAAAAGTTCAAAATGGATCAAGCAAAGAAAGGATTCTTGCTTGTGTTACAAGGTGTGAAATTGAGTAAGGCTCAAAGTCTGACCAATGCAGAAGATAGAGAGAAAATGAAAGATGTTCCCTATGCTTCAGCCATAGACTCTATCATGTATGCAATGCTGTGTACCAGACCTGATGTGTGTCTTGCTATAAGTCTAGCAGGGAGGTACCAAAGTAATCCAGGAGTGGATCACTGGACAGCGGTCAAGAACATCCTGAAATACCTAAAAAGGACTAAGGATATGTTTCTCATATATGGAGGTGACAAAGAGCTCATCGTAAATGGTTACGTTGATGCAAGCTTTGACACTGATCCGGACGATTCTAAATCGCAAACCGGATACGTGTTTACATTAAATGGTGGAGCTGTTAGTTGGTGCAGTTCTAAACAAAGCATTGTGGCGAGATCTACATGTGAAGTGGAGTACATAGCTGCTTCGGAAGCAGCAAACGAAGGAGTCTAGATGAAGGAGTTCATATCCGATCTAGGTGTCATACCTAGTGCATCGGGTCCAATGAAAATCTTTTGTGACAATACTGGTGCAATTGCATTGGCAAAGGAATCCAGATTTCACAAGAGAACCAAGCACATCAAGAGACGCTTCAATTCCATCCGGGATCTAGTCCAGGTGGCAGACATAGAGATTTGCAAGATACATACGGATCTGAATGTAGCAGACCCGTTGACTAAGCCTCTTCCACGAGCAAAACATGATCAACACCAAAGCTCCATGGGTGTTAGAATCATTACTGTGTAATCTAGATTATTGACTCTAGTGCAAGTGGGAGACTGAAGGAAATATGCCCTAGAGGCAATAATAATGTTATTATTTTATTTCCTTATATCATGATAAATGTTTATTATTCATGCTAGAATTGTATTATCCGGAAACATAATACTTGTGTGAATACATAGACAAACCAAATGTCACTAGTATGCCTCTACTTGACTAGCTCGTTAATCGAAGATGGTTATGTTTCCTAACCATAGACATGTGTTGTCATTTGATTAATGGGATCACATCATTAGGAGAATGATGTGATTGACATGACCCATTCCATTAGCTTAGCACCTGATCGTTTAGTATGTTGTTATTGCTTTCTTCATGACTTATACATGTTCCTATGACTATGAGATTATGCAACTCCCGTTTACCGGAGGAACACTTTGTGTGCTACCAAACGTCACAACGTAACTGGGTGATTATAAAGGAGCTCTACAGGTGTCTCCAAAGGTGAATGTTGGGTTGGCGTATTTCGAGATTAGGATTTGTCACTCTGATTGTTGGAGAGGTATCTCTGGGCCCTCTCGGTAATGCACATCACATAAGCCTTGCAAGCATTACAACTAATGAGTTAGTTGCGAGATGATGTATTACGAAACAAGTAAAGAGACTTTCCGGTAACGAGATTGAACTAGGTATTGAGATACCGACGATCGAATCTCGGACAAGTAACATACCGATGACAAAGGGAACAACGTATGTTGTTATGCGGTCTGACCAATAAAGATCTTCGTAGAATATGTAGGAGCCAATATGAGCATCCAGGTTCCGCTATTGGTTATTGACCGGAGACGTGTCTCGGTCATGTCTACATTGTTCTCGAACCCGTAGGGTCCGCACGCTTAAGGTTTCGATGACAGTTATATTATGAGTTTATGAGTTTTGATGTACCGAAGTCAGTTTGGAGTCCCGGATGTGATCACGGACATGACGAGGAGTCTCGAAATGGTCGAGACATAAAGATTGATATATTGGACGGCTATATTCGGACACCGGAAGTGTTCCGGGTGGTTTCGGAGAAAACCGGAGAGCCGGAGGGTTACCGGAACCCCCTCAGGAGAAGTAATTGGCCATATGGGCCTTAGTGGAGAGAGAGAGGGGCAGCCAAAGGTGGTCCGCGCGCCTCCTCCCCCCTGGTCCGAATTGGACTAGGAGAGGGGGGTGGCGCCCTCCTTTCCTTCTCCCTCCCCACTTCTTTCCCCCTCCTAGTAGGAGTCCTACTCCTACTAGGAGGAGGACTCCTCCTTGGCGCGCCATAGAGGCCGGCCGGCCTCCTCCCCTTGATCCTTTATATACGGGGGCAGGGGGCACCCCTAGACACACAAGTTGATCCACGTGATCATATTCTTAGCTGTGTGCGGTGCCCCCTTCCACCATAATCCTCGATAATATTGTAGCGGTGCTTAGGCGAAGCCCTGCGACGGTAGTACATCAAGATCGTCACCACGCCGTCATGCTGACAGAACTCTTCCCCGACACTTTGCTGGATCGGAGTCCGGGGATCGTCATCGAGCTGAACGTGTGCTAGAACTCGGAGGTGCCGTAGTTTTGGTGCTTGATCGGTCGGGCCGTGAAGACGTACGACTACATCAACCGCGTTGTGCTAACGCTTCCGCTGTCGGTCTACAAGGGTACGTAGATCACACTCTCCCCTCTCGTTGCTATGCATCACCATGATCTTGCGTGTGCGTAGGAATTTTTTTGAAATTACTATGTTCCCCAACACCACTATGTTCTGAGATTGATGTTGCTATGACTTTGCTATGCTTAATGCTTGTCACTAGGGCCCGAGTGCCATGATTTCAGATCTGAACCTATTATGTTTTCATCAATATATGAGAGTTCTTGATCCTATCTTGCAAGTCTATAGTCACCTATTATGTGTTATGATCCATTTAACCCCGAAGTGACAATAATCGGGATACTTACCGGTCATGACCGTAGTGTAATGCCCCAAGACCGGAGTTTCAGATGCTTTCCATGTTTCCGGGTTTTCGTCATGTGATTTGTTTTGGTCCGTTGCTTTTCGTCTTTGCATCATGTGCATTGCATCATGTCATCATGCAACCTGTTTTAAAACTCACTAAATAAATTGTGTGGATCTTCGATCCATTTAAATCGAGGGAAGAGTGACTTCTCTTTATAACATATCCTCCCAATATTAGGGAGCTATATTAAATATCCCATTAACTTGGAATCACCCATCACACAATTGCATTACTCTTCAACTCTTCTTCTATCCGACTTAACTTCATATATTTTCCTTGTCATCTCTCTCTCAAGCCATACCCATGCATCATCCCTCCCACTTCCTTCGTTTTTCATGTCTTTGCAAGCGACCTTATTCCTCCTCCATTAATGTTCATCTTTTCCCTATAAATCTTGCCTTTTTCCTACACCCTCTCTGTCAGATTTCATCCCATTCGAAGTTGTTTTGGTCAGGTTCAAAAATGATTGAAGTTTGAAAATAATTCAAACTCTAATTATTTTTCTACCTTCTAAAAATGCCGGAGAAATTTATTCAAACCCTACATAAATCCAGGGTTCCAGATTATTTTATATATATCTCATTTCCTAACCAAAAACCCCTGGTTTTTCCCCTTTATTGATTGTTTATTTATATAAACAATAATTTAAGGAAAGGAAGATTTTGGAAAGGAGAGGGAGCCCAGCAGCCGCACCAGTTGGCCAAGGCCCAGTTGGCGCCCTTCCTATTGGGCCGGCCTCCCAAGGCCCATCCGCACCCACCTAAACCTAGCCTCGACCGAACCCTAGCCCGATCCCCTCGCAGACTCCCTCTCCCCTCGTTCGGTCCTCCCTTCCAGCACCGTCAGAGAGAGAGAGAGATCGACAGCTTGCAGGGTGCCCGGCTCCGCATCTCTCCCTCCTCATGCTGCAGCCCTCTCCCGATCCACCCTGCTGCTCAATCCCCGCAGCCCCCCTCGCTCGATCAAGAGCGCCCCAGCGCCGTCCTTGTCGCCGCTTGCTCCGGCGACCAGCACCAACGAGCAGTCAAGCCCCGCCAGGACCGCGCCCCTTGCTGCTGAGGCCGCCGCGCCAAGTCCCTGGAGCCGCACGCCCGCCGCCCCTTGCCTCATCCGCACCGGCGACTAACAGCAGGTTGCTGCTCCGCGGCCGTCGCCCCGCATCGCCAGCACCAAGCCGCCGTCATTGCCTCTATTTCGAGCCCTTGTGCTGCTGCTGTCGCGCCCTCTTCGTCTGAAGCTCCAGCGCCAAGTCCCTCGCCAAGCCGCCGCCGTTTGCCCTGCCGTCGACCTGCCTCCTTGTTCGGATCCGGCCGAGCTCTCCCCGTCGCCGGTTGCCACGCCGACCCGCCGCTTCTCGCCGCCTGCCATCCCGTTCCTTGCCTTGTTGCTGCAGCCGCCTCCTTGCCATGGCCATCGCCAAGTTCCCCCAGGACCCGTGGAGCATGTGCGGGAGAACCAAGTCCGAACACTACCGTGGCTGCGATCCCGCCCAGTAACACTACGGTTCGGCAAGACCGTCTCGGATTTTCGCCAAGTTCCACTACCGTCGCCCCTCAAAATGCAAAGTACCCCCAACGGACTCGACAAGACCCACATGCACGATTACGCCCGGCGATGCGACAAGTACATCTACCGACGACCCTCGAACGCGTCAAGTACCACTACCGTCAAGTACCTCTTCGCAAGACCAAGTCCCTCTACGAAAATGTTGTACGACTACTTCCGTGGCCGAAGGCCCGTGTACAACTACCGTCGCCGTGGACGACTACTTCCTCTACTTCCTCTACGAACCCGAACCGCTCCGAGAATGCACCTGGAAGGTATAACCGCCGAGACGATGACCCGTGGACGAAAGCATGTGTTGTATGAGATGCTCACGTTCGAACCATGTCCGAGTTGTCATTGCACGTTCCTCCTCGGTTGCCATGTCGTCGACCCATGGGAAACCCGGTTACCGGGATCACCCCACCATCTTGCACGACATGCTCCCGCACACTTCCCCTTTGCATCGGTATCTCAATCGAGTTACCGGAAACTGATATGTTGCCGTGGCATCACTTTCGGATTCATTGTCGTGGCACCCCTTTTGTTTACGTCACGATGACAAATGCCTCATATCTTATCATGTCAACATTTTCATAAATATTGCATGACTTAAACATGTCATCTGCATCATGTTAACAACTTTAAGACGTTTAAAATTGTTGTTGCATTAAATTGTTGATGCATATGGGGATTTACCAGAATTGTTGTTTGTTATTTACGGCCTCATTTAAACTTGCCTAAATGTTTAGTTTACTCATGTTTCATCTCTTGCCATGTTTAACAACATTTAATATTGTGGAGTACCTAACCGAGAGTGAACTAAATAAGTGATGTGGTGTTCCGTCAATATGCAACTCGTTGCATATTGAGCTCCACTTAACTTGTAGTTTTGTTTGTGCCCTTTTCCATGCCATGCATATTTAAACTGGACATGCATCATAATTGTTTTGTGCATCATGCCATGTTATGTGATGGTTGTTTACCATGATTGTTTGCTTCTTTCCGGTGTTGCTTCTTCGGGTTGGTTCCGATAACGTTGTGTTTGTGAGGACCCGTTCGACTACGTCCGTGTGTCTTCTTCGTGGACTCATTCTTCTTCCTTGCGGGATCTCAGGCAAGATGACCATACCCTCGAAATCACTTATATCTTTGCTTGCTTAGTTGCTCGCTCTTTTGCTATGCCTATGCTGCGATACCTACCACTTGCTTATCATGCCTCCTACTTTGTTCAACCAAGCCTCTAACCCACCTTGTCCTAGCAAACCATTGTTTGGCTATGTTACCGCTTTGCTCAGCCCCTCTTATAGCGTTGTTAGTTGCAGGTGAAGATTGAAGTTTTGTTCCTTGTTGGAACATGGAGATGTTGTTCCTTGTTGGAACATGTTTACTTGTTGGGATATCACAATATATCTTATTTAATTAATGCATCTATATACTTGGTAAAGGGTGGAAGGCTCGGCCTTATGCCTGGTGTTTTGTTCCACTCTTGCCGCCCTAGTTTCCGTCATATCGGTGTTATGTTCCCGGATTTTGCGTTCCTTATGCGGTTGGGCTATAATGGGAACCCCTTGACAGTTCGCCTTAAGTAAAGCTCTTCCAGCAATGCCCAACATTGGTTTTACCATTCGCCACCTAGCCTCTTTTTCCCTTGGGTTTCGCGGACTCAAGGGTCATCATTATTTTACCCCCCCCCCCCGGGCCAGTGCTCCTCTGAGTGTTGGTCCAACCTGTCAGCTGTCGGTGACCACCAGGGGCAACTCTGGGCTGGCCTACCCGTACCTAGGACAATCTGAGTGTGCCCTGAGAAAGAGATATGTGCAGCTCCTATCGGGATTTGTCGGCACATTCGGGCGGTGTTGCTGGTTTAGTTTTACCCTGTCGAAATGTCTTGTTGTACCGGGATACCGAGTCTGATCGGAATGTCTCGGGAGGAGGTCCATTCCTTCGTTGACCGTGAGAGCTTGTCATGGGCTAAGTTGGGACACCCCTGCAGGGATTTGAACTTTTGAAAGTCGTGCCCGTGGTTATGGGCAAATGGGAATTTGTTAATGTCCGGTTGTAGATAACTTGAACCTTAACTTATTTAAAATGCATCAACCGCGTGTGTAACCGTGATGGTCTCTTTCCGGCGGAGTCCAGGAAGTGAACACGGTGTTGGAGTTATGTTTGACATAGGTTGTTCTAGGATCACTTCTTGATCATAGTTTATCGATCGTGCTTTGCCTTCTCTTCTCGCTCTCTTTTGCATATGTTAGCCACCATACATGCTAGTCACTTGCTGCAGCTCCACCTCATACCTTTACCTTTCCCATAAGCTTAAATAGTCTTGATCGCGAGGGTGCGAGATTGCTGAGTCCCCGTGGCTCACAGATACTTCCAAAACCAGCTTGCAGGTGCCGATGAGTCCGTGCAGATGACGCAACCAAGCTCAGGAGGAGCTCGATGAAGATCTTGTCCTTTGTGTTGTTTTGTTCTAGTTGATCAGTAGTGGAGCCCAGTTGGGGTCGATCGGGGACCTTGTCGCATTTGGGGTTCTTCTTTTATTTTGGTTCCGTAGTTGGACCTTGAGTGTATTTGGATGATGTAATGCTTTATTCATGTAATTGTGTGAAGTGGCGATTGTAAGCCAACTATGTATCTTTCCCTTATGTATTACATGGGTTGTGTGAAGATTACCTCACTTGCGACATTGCTTTCAATGCGGTTATGCCTCTAAGTCGTGCTTTGACACGTGGGAGATATAGCCGCATCGAGGGTGTTACACGTAGTTTGAGGAGTTCATGTATTCACTATGTGTTAATGCTTTGTTCCGGTACTCTATTAAAAGGAGGCCTTAATATCCCTTAGTTTCCATAAGGACCCCGCTGCCACAAGAGGGTAGGACAAAAGATGTCATGCAAGTTCTTTTCCATAAGCACGTATGACTATATTCGGAATACATGCCTACATTACATTGATGAACTAGAGCTAGTTCTGTGTCACCCTAGGTTATGACTGTTACATGATGAACCGCATCCGGCATAATTCTCTATCACCGATCCATTGCCTACGAGCTTTCCATATATTGTTCTTCGCTTATTTACTTTTTCGTTACTATTGCTATCATCACTACAAAATACCAAAAACATTACTTTTACTACTGAGACCTTTTGCTACCGTTACCACTACTATCATATTACTTTGCTACAGATATTAAGTTTCCAGGTGTGGTTGAATTGACAACTCAGCTGCTAATACTTGAGAATATTCTTTGGCTCCCCTTGTGTCGAATCAATAAATTTGGGTTGAATACTATACCCTCGAAAACTGTTGCGATCCCCTATACTTGGGTTATCAGTGATTTGATCGACCTGACTTCGGACCGCCAGATGGGAGCGGTGGTTTGACTTTTCGTTGACCGCCCTTCACATATGGAAGCAATTGCCATCGTCATCGTCGAGATTTCTTTTTTCCATCAGCTTACAACTTGACGGATCACCAAAGGCTGCCACAACCAAAAATTTTGTCTCGGACTCGGTAGATCTCCATGGCGCTCGCAGCGGCCGCTTAGCCCGCAACCCTAAAATCTGCTGAATCTAATTTTCGTATGCGCTATTCCGACTGCTGGTTGACAATGTATATCCTTCTGAAACCGACTTTCTTCATCCAGAAAATCATGAACTTCTCGATCCTAAGAAAAGATCCCTCCAAGAACTCATCACCACCATGTGCAGGCCTCACGGTGGGCGCCAACTGTCGTGGAATTGTCACGGCAGATGTCCTAGTGTGAGGACTTAGTCGTGAGGCCAATGCATCTTTGTAGTAGCTTGAGAAGGGTTGAGCAGAATCGAGAGACGCAACACAAGACAAGGATTTATACAGCTTTGGGCCCCGGGAAACATCATCCAGTAATAGCCCTATATGTTGTTTGTGGCTAGATCTCATTATGCTCGTGAGAGAGCCGCCGCATAAGCCGGCTCCCCCTTCGTGTCTAGCCCTAGAGATTGTTTCTTCTTGCTTCCCCCTCTTGGGGAGCCCTGCCCCTCCTTATATATGTTAGAGGGGCGGGTTACATGTGGAGCCCTATTAGGATTAGGACTAGTCTACCTTCTAATACAAACCGGATACAAGTCCGGGTCTTGACTCCTTGTAAGGGAAATATTCCTCACGCCTTTTCTCTTAAACCGGCCCACCATTAACATAAATCGGCCTTCTGGGCCTTGGGCCTAGTCCTTTACCTGACCCGCCGTCGGGGTCATTCGTGAGTCGCCAGGCTCGTGAATCGTCAGATCAGTGAACCGCCAAACCCATAAGTCGTCGGCGGGTTATGATGAAGCGCCAAGTCCGCCCGGGTCATACCGCGGGGTATATCCCCAGCAGTGTTGTTCTTACTTGAACAAACGTCCTACTTATGATTAACCCTCCCACAAGCATCCGCAACTACGAGAAAAGTATTAAGAATAAATTCTAACCATATCATTAAACTTTTGGATCCAATCGGTCCCTTACGGAATAGCGCATAAACTGGGGTTTAAGCTTTTGTCACTCTCGCAACCCATCATCTAATTGCTACTCCACAATGCATTCCCTTAGGCCCAAATATGGTGAAGCGTCATATAGTCGACGTTCACATGACACTACCAAGGGAATCACAACATACATACTATCAAAATATCGAACACATATCAATTTCAGATGATTACTTGCAACATGATTTCTCCCGTGACCTCAAGAACAAAAGTAACTACTCACAAATGATAATCATGCTCAAGATCAGAGGGGTATTAAATAGCATATTGGATCTAAACATATAATCTTCCACCAAATAAACCATACAGTAATCAACTACAAGATAATCAACACTCTTAGTCACCCACAAGCACCAATCTATAGTTCCGGTAACAAGATTGAACACAAGAGTGAACTTGGGTTTGAGATGACATGGTGCTATTGAAGATGTTGATGGAGATTGCCCTTCCCAAGATGGGAGAGTTGTTGGTGATGATAATGACGATGATTTCCCCCTTCGGGAGGGAAGTTCTCCTGGCGGAATCGCTCCGTCGGAGGGCAAAAGTGCTCCTGCCCAAGTTCTGCCTCGAGACGGCGGCGCTCCGTCCTGAAAGTCCTCTCCTTATTTTTTCTAGGTCAAAATGACTTATATACCAGAAGATGAGCACCGGAGGTGGGCCTGGGTGAGCACATCCCACCAGGGAGCGCATGGGCTCCCTGGCACGCCCTGATGGGTTGTGCCCACCTGGTGGGGCCCCTCTGGTAGTTATTTGCTCCAATATTCCTCATATATTTGATACTTCTCCAACGTATCTATATTTTTTGATTACTCCATGCTATATTATCTAATGTTTTGGACATTATTGGGCTTTATTATCCACTTTTATATTATTTTTGGGACTAACCAATTAACCAGAGGCCCAGCCCAGAATTGTTGTTTTTTGCCTGTTTTAGGGTTTCGAAGAAAAGGAATATCAAACGGAGTCCAAATGGAATGAAACCTTCGGGAACGTGATTTTCTCAACGAACGAGACCCGAGAGACTTGGACCCTACGTCAAGAAAGAAAAGAGGAGGCCACGAGGTAGGGGGCGCGCCTACCCCCCCCCCCCAGGCGTGCCCTCCACCCTTGTGGGCCCCCTGTTGCTCCACCGACGTACTCCTTCCTCCTATATATACCTACGTACCCCCAAACGATCAGATACGGAGCCAAAACCCTAATTCCACCGCCGCAACTTTCTGTGTCCACGAGATCCCATCTTGGGGCCTGTTCCGGAGCTCCGCCGGAGGGGGCATCAATCACGGAGGGCTTCTACATCAACACCATAGCCCCTCCAATGAAGTGTGAGTAGTTTACCTCAGACCTACGGGTCCATAGTTAGTAGCTAGATGGGTTCTTCTCTCTTTTTGGATCTCAATACAATGTTCTCCCCCTCTCTTGTGGATATCTATTCGATGTAATCTTCTTTTTGCGGTGTGTTTGTTGAGACGATGAATTGTGGGTTTATGATCAATTCTATCTATGAATAATATTTGAATCTTCTCTGAATTCTTTTATGTATGATTGGTTATCTTTGCAAGTCTCTTTGAATTATCAGTTTGGTTTGGCCTACTAGGTTGATCTTTCTTGCAATGGGAGAAGTGCTTAGCTTTGGGTTCAATCTTGCGGTGTCCTTTCCCAGTGACAGTAGGGGCATCAAGGCACGTATTGTATTGTTGCCATCGAGGATAACAAGATGGGGTTTTCTTCATATTGCATGAGTCTATCCCTCTACATCATGTCATCTTGCTTAAGGCGTTACTCTGTTTTTAACTTAATACTCTAGGTGCATGCTGGATAGCGGTCGATGAGTGGAGTAATAGTAGTAGATGCAGGCAGGAGTCGGTCTACTTATCTCGGACGTGATGCCTATATACATGATCATACCTAGATATTCTCATAACTATGCTCAATTCTGTCAATTGCTCAATAGTAATTTGTTCACCCACCGTAGAATACTTATGCTCTCGAGAGAAGCCACTAGTGAAAACTATGGCCCCCGGGTCTATCTTCATCATATTAATCTCCTACTACTTAGTTATTTCCTTTGCTATTTACTTTGCCTTTATTTTACTTTGCATCTTTATCACAAAAATACCAAAAATATTATCTTATCATATCTATCAGATCTCACTCTCGTAAGTGGCCTTATAGGGATTGACAACCCCTATTTGTGTTGGTTGCGAGGATTTTTTTTGTTGTGTGCAGGTACGAGAGACTCGCGTGTAGCCTCCTACTAGATTGATACCTTGGTTCTCAAAAACTGAGGGAAATACTTACGCTACTTTGCTGCATCATCCCTTCCTCTTCGGGGAAAACCAACGCAGTGCTCAAGAGGTAGCAAGAAGGATTTCGGGTGCCGTTGCCGGGGAGGTCTACGCAAAAGTCAACATACCAAGTACCCATCACATACCCTTATCTCCCGCATTACATTATTTGCCATTTGCCTCTCGTTTTCCTCTCCCCCACTTCACCCTTGCCGTTTTATTTGCCCTCTCTCTCTATCCTCCCTCTCTTTCTCTATTTGCCTCTTTTTGCCCGCTTGCTTTTTGTTAGCTTGTGTGTTAGTTTGTTTGCTTGTCGTTATGGCTAGTCCCTTATCTTCTCCATTGTCTCCCGAGAATGAAATTCTAAATTTTAAGCAAAGGGAGGGAGAAAATCTAAAAGATGCTTGGTATAGAATTTGCAATGCTCAAAAAAGATCTACTAGGAAGCAATCTACTTCCGTTCTCCTTCGCAATTTTTATGTAGGCATTACTCCTTGGCACAGATATGTTCTTGATACTATTACCGGAGGGAACTTCTTGGGTAGCCATACTTTTGATTCTTATAATGCTATGATAGATTTATTTGGCTCACCCCCTCTCTTGGTTAATGGAACTGTATTAACTTTGGAGCATGTAATGCAAAGGCTTGAAATTATTGAAAATAAGGTTGCTACCGTAGAGTTAATTGAAAATTTGGATAAAAAGATCCACAGCCGAATCTCTCAATATGGATCTAAAGTAGGAGTTACTTTGAAAAATATTAAAGAAAAGGAACCCATAGTTAATGAGAAAATAAATCACGATTCTACTAGGATCGATAAACTTGAGGATATTATTACCAACTTGGGAACCGCTTTTTCTTCCGTAAAGAATACTCCAAGTCCTTCCACTAAAGTTGCCAAGCTTATGTACGTTCCTAAAAATAAGGGTGAATCCTCTAGTAAGGAAAATGCGGATCTCAAATCTATAAGTATTCATCCCAATCTTTTTGCTATCATTAAGGAACCATTTGTTACAAATGAATTTTTCGATCTTGTGCCTAAAAGTTTGATAATTAATAAAAAGAAAGAAATTCCTAAAGATGGTAGATGCCTAATTGAAGAATTGCCTATCAAAGATGGCAATACCTAGATCTATTCTTGCTTGTCATGCCTAGCTAGGGGCGTTAAACGATACCGCTTGTTGGGAGGCAACCCAATTCTATTTTTATTCCTTGCTTTTTGCTCCTGTTTAGTAATAAATAATTTATCTAGACTCTGTTTTGGTTGTGTTTTTTGTGTTTAATTAGTGTTTGTGCCAAGTAGAACCGTTGGGAAGACTTGGGAAAAGTCTTGTTGAACTTGCTGTAAAAAACAGAAACTTTAGCGCTCACGAGAACTACTGTCATTTTTATTTGGAAAGTGATATTTAGTTAATTCCTTTTGAAGATGATTAATAGATAAATTCCTCATGTCCAGAAATTTATTTTAGAATTTTTGGGGTTCCAGATCTTGCGCTAGCTACAGATTACTTCAGACTGTTCTGTTTTTGACAGATTCTGTTTTTCGTGTGTTGTTTGCTTATTTTGATGAATCTATGGCTAGTAAAATAGTTTATAAACCATAGAGAAGTTGGAATACAGTAGGTATAACACCAATATAAATAAATAATGAGTTCATTACAGTACCTTGAAGTGGTCTTTTATTTTCTTTCGCTAACGGAGCTCACGAGATTTTCTACTTTAAGTTTTGTGTTGTGAAGTTTTCAAGTTTTGGGTAAAGATTTGATGGATTATGGAACAAGGAGTGGAAAGAGCCTAAGCTTGGGGATTCCCATGGCGCCCCCAGGATAATCTAAGGACACTTAAAATCCAAAGCTTGGGGATGCCCCGGAAGGCATCCCCTCTTTCGTCTACTTCTATCGGTAACTTTACTTGGAGCTATATTTTTATTCGCCACATGATATGTGTTTTACTTGGAGCGTCTTGTATGATTTGAGTCTTTGCTTGTTAGTTTACCACAATCATCCTTGCTGTACACACCTTTTGAGAGAGCCATACATGATTTGGAATTTGTTAGAATACTCTATGTGCTTCGCTTATATCTTTTGAGTTATATAGTTTTGCTCTAGTACTTCACTTATATCTTTTAGAGCACGGTGGTGGATTTGTTTTATAGAAACTATTGATCTCTCATTCTTCACTTAGATTATTTTGAGAGTCTTAATATCATGGTAATTTTCTTAAAATCCTAATATGCTAGGTGTTCAAGATTAGTAAAATTTTCTTAAGAGTGTTTTGAATACTAAGAGAAGTTTGATGCTTGATGATTGTTTTGAGATATGGAGGTAATAATATCAAAGTCGTGCTAGTTGAGTAGTTGTGAAATTGAGAAATGATTGTGTTAAAGTTTGCAAGTCCCGTAGCATGCACGTATGATAAACGTTATGTAACAAATTTGAAACATGAGGTGTTATTTGATTGTCTTCCTTATGAGTGGCGGTCGGGGACGAGCGATGGTCTTTTCCTACCAATCTATCCCCCTAGGAGCATGCATGTAGTACCGAGGTTTTTGATGACTTGTAGATTTTTGCAATAAGTATGTGAGTTCTTTATGACTAATGTTGAGTCCATGGATTATACGCACTCTCACCCTTCCATCCTTGCTAGCCTCTTCGACACCGTGCATTGCCCTTTCTCACATTGAGAGTTGGCGCAAACTTTGCCGGTGCATCCAAATCCCGTGATATGATACGCTCTTTCACACATAAACCTCCTTATATCTTTCTCAAAACAGCCACCATACCTACCTATTATGACATTTCCATAGCCATTCCGAGATATATTGCCATGCAACTTTCCATCATTCCGTTCATCATGACACATTCATTATTGTCATATTGCTTAGCATGATCATGTGGTTGACATAGTATTTGTGGCAAAGCCACCGTTCATAATTCTTTCATACATGTCACTCTTGGTCCATTGCATATCCCGGTACACCGCCGGAGGCATTCATATAGAGTCATCTTTTGTTCTAGTATCGAGTTGTAATCATTGAGTTGTAAATAAATAGAAGTGTGATGATCATCATTTTCTAGAGCATTGTCCCAAGTGAGGAATAAAAAAAGAGAAGGCCCCAAAAAAGAAGAGAAATGCCATAAAAAAAGAGAAAGGCCCAAATAAAAAAATGAGAGAAAAAGAGAGAAGGGACAATGTTGCTATCCTTTGCCACACTTGTGCTTCAAAGTAGCACCTTAGTCTTCATGTTAGAGAGTCTCTTGCTTTGTCACTTTCATATACTAGTGGGAATTTTTCATTATATAACTTGGCTTGTATATTCCAACAATGGGCCTCCTCAAGTGCCCTAGGTCTTCGTACGCAAGCAAGTTGGATGCATACCCACTAGTTTCTTTTGTTGAGCTTTCATGCATTTATAGCTCTAGTGCATTCATTGCATGGCAATCCCTACTCCTTGCATTAACATCAATCGGTGGGCATCTCCATAGCTCATTGATTAGCCTCGTTGATGTGAGACTTTCTCCTTTTTTGTCTTCTCCACATAACTCCCTCATTATATTCTATTCCACCCATAGTGCTATGTCCATGGCTCGCACTCATATATTGCGTGAAAGTTTATAGGTTTGAGATTACTAAAGTATGAAACAATTGCTTGGCTTGTCATCGGGGTTGTGCATGATGAGAGCATTCTTGTGTGACGAAAATGAAACATGACTAAACCATATGATTTTGTAGGGATGAACTTTCTTTGGCCATGTTATTTTGAGAAGACATAATTGCTTAGTTAGTATGCTTGAAGTATTATTATTTTTATGTCAATATGAACTTTTGTCTTGAATCTTTCGGATCTGAATATTCATACCACAATTGAGAAGAATTACATTAAAATTATGCCAAGTAGCACTCCGCATCAAAATTTTTGTTTTTATCATTTACCTACTCGAGGACGAGCAGGAATTAAGCTTGGGGATGCTTGATACGTCTCCAACGTATCTATATTTTTTGATTGCTCCATGCTATATTATCTACTGTTTTGAACATTATTGGGCTTTATTATCCACTTTTATATTATTTTTGGGACTAACCTATTAACCGGAGGCCCAGCCCAGAATTGTTGTTTTTTGCCTGTTTTAGGGTTTCGAAGAAAAGGAATATCAAACGGAGTCCAAACGGAATGAAACCTTCCGGGAACGTGATTTTCTCAACGAACAAGACCCGGGAGACTTGGACCCTACGTCAAGAAAGAAAAGAGGAGGCCACGAGGTAGGGGGCGCGCCTACCCCCCCCCAGGCGTGCCCTCCACCCTCGTGGGCCCCCTGTTGCTCCACCGACGTACTCCTTCCTCCTATATATACCTACGTACCCCCAAACGATCAGATACGGAGCCAAAACCCTAATTCCACCGCCGCAACTTTCTGTATCCACGAGATCCCATCTTGGGGCCTGTTCCGGAGCTCCGCCAGAGGGGTCATCGATCACGGAGGGCTTCTACATCAACACCATAGCCCCTCCGATGAAGTGTGAGTAGTTTACCTCAGACCTACGGGTCCATAGTTAGTAGCTAGATGGGTTCTTCTCTCTTTTTGGATCTCAATACAATGTTCTCCCCCTCTCTTGTGGAGATCTATTCGATGTAATCTTCTTTTTGCGGTGTGTTTGTTGAGACGATGAATTGTGGGTTTATGATCAATTCTATCTATGAATAATATTTGAATCTTCTCTGAATTCTTTTATGTATGATTGGTTATCTTTGCAAGTCTCTTTGAATTATCAGTTTGGTTTGGCCTACTAGGTTGATCTTTCTTGCAATGGGAGAAGTGCTTAGCTTTGGGTTCAATCTTGCGGTGTCCTTTCCCAGTGACAGTAGGGGCAACAAGGCACGTATTGTATTGTTGCCATCGAGGATAACAAGATGGGGTTTTCTTCATATTGCATGAGTCTATCCCTCTACATCATGTCATCTTGCTTAAGGCGTTACTCTGTTTTTAACTTAATACTCTAGATGCATGCTGGATAGCGGTCGATGAGTGGAGTAATAGTAGTAGATGTAGGCAGGAGTCGGTCTACTTGTCTCAGACGTGATGCCTATATACATGATCATACCTAGATATTCTCATAACTATGCTCAATTCCGTCAATTTCTCAACAGTAATTTGTTCACCCACCGTAGAATACTTATGCTCTCGAGAGAAGCCACTAGTGAAAACTATGGCCCCCGGGTCTATCTTCATCATATTAATCTCCTACTACTTAGTTATTTCCTTTGCTATTTACTTTGCCTTTATTTTACTTTGCATCTTTATCACAAAAATACCAAAAATATTATCTTATCATATCTATCAAATCTCACTCTCGTAAGTGGCCTTATAGGGATTGACAACCCCTATTTGTGTTGGTTGCGAGGATTTATTTATTTTGTGCAGGTACGAGGGACTCGCGCGTAGCCTCCTACTGGATTGATACCTTGGTTCTCAAAAACTGAGGGACATACTTACGCTACTTGGCTGCATCATCCCTTCCTCTTCGGGGAAAACCAACGCAGTGCTCAAGAGGTAGCAATATTTGATAAAAAATATCCATGAAGTTTCAGCTTGTTTGGAGTTGTGCAGAATAGGTGGCCTGACGTAGCTTTTCCAGGTCCAGATTTCCAGCTGCCGAAGTTTTCCCTCTTTGTGTGTACCTTGCATATTATGAGAGAAAAGGCATTAGAATTACTCCAAAAACATTATTATGGATAAAAACATCATAAATAATAGTAAGGAAACATGATGCAAAATGGACGTATCATTTACCTTAATTCTTCTTTCGTGGTTGCAGATGCTTGCGAGAGGGGTTAATCATAAGTGGGAGGCTTGTCCAAGGAAGGACAACACCCAAGCACCGGTCCACCCACATATCAAATTATCAAAGTAACGAACACGAATCATATGAGCATGATGAAAACTAACTAGACAACAATTCCCATGAGTCCTCAGGAGCGCTTTGCTTTATATAAGAGTTCGTCCAGGCTTGTCCTTTACTACAAAAAGGATTGGACCACCTTGCTGCACCTTAGTTACTTTATTTACTTGTGACCCGTTACGATATTTCTTATCATAAAACTATCTATTACTGATAATTTCAGTGCTTGCAGAGAATACCTTGCTGAAAACCACTTGTCATTTCCTTCTGCTCCTGTTGGGTTCGACACTCTTACTTATCGAAAGGACTATGATAAATCCCCTATACTTGTGGGTCATCAGGCGGCCGCAATACCGGAAAGCTCTGTTCGCCGGAGAGGGCGTCTCGTAGGGCTTTGGAGTTCGAGGCCATGGCGGGTGTGGTGCACGGTGGAGGAGATCGAGATCGGTAGCGAAGGTGTTGATGCATCTGTTGCCAAGCGGTGAGATGTTTAATGCTGGTGGGTAGGCGGACGGATGTGTGGCTTGCATGCAGACGTGGGAGTAGGTTCCTCAACAAACACACTAGTTCAATGGTGGGGCGATGCTCTCGGCCGCCACACATCTTCAATGTCGACTCTAGTGAGAGGTCGCGTCCACTCTGGCCGGCATGAATGCGGCGCTGACCGCTTCGAGCAGGAAATGGCGCGAGTGAGGGAAAGGGTTTTGGGTGGGTCAGGGTTGTCGGACACGTGGGTGGCAGCAGTATGTACGCCCGCAAAGCCCTTCCTAGTTCATGGGAAAAAGGACGTCTGGACCGATCAACTGACGGATGCAGGACTACATGTCCAGACTGCGCAGTCCGAACAGATGCGGGCGGTTCAAGGGTCCGTATTGTAGTGAGTCAATGACACTCGTTGGACGCCCCTTTTAAGAGCATCTAAAGTCAGACTTAGCAAATCCCCCCTATACGTCTGCAGACGCGCCCGTGCCCATCGCGGACAGTGACTGGTCACACATGAAATTTCCCTTCACACAACCGGACACCTCAATTAGCAAACTTCAAATCCATACAAAACACATGCAACGTATGTAAACAATGCAACACACATCGCCTGACTAGTACATGAGGACATGCCATCAGACTACCAAAATATGGCATGTTCTACCTACATATTAGCTATGGAGAAGCTCATCCACAGCTACCCTTGCCCTTCCCGGCACCTTTGCCACCTTTCTCGCGGAAGTAGCGCTCGAAAACGCAAAATGGATCCAGTCGGACATGCTCATCTCCGAAGCCGTTCGACCCGTCGCTGTCCTCCTTCTCCTCTTTGAGGGGCAGTCTAACCATGGCACGAACAACCCAATTTTGCTATCGGGCGAGGGCACGCGTGCTCCTCTGTCGTTGCTTCTTTATGATGCGGGCACGGATGGCTTCCTCCTCTACAGCAGCGCGTGCCGCCGCATCCATCGCCTCCGCCGCCATGCTGGCAGTGAGGCGGGCCTCGACCACCCTTGTCGTCTCCTTCCCATGGTGGATGCGCCACTCCATGTAGCACTCTATATACTACGGCGTGAGGCTACTGGATCGTGATGATCCAGCCTGGCGGATTCGAGCGCCCTTTGCGCCAACGCAATGGATTCACATCGGACATATCCCCATGTTGGTCGGGAGCAATCCTCCCAGGAGTGACGGAGGGCAATGCGGCGCTGCTCCCCATGCCAAAGAAGGCCGGAGATCGCCAGACGGAGCTTTGGTGGCAGAGTGGACTAAAGGGGAGTGGTTAGGATTTGATCCGAGAAGCGGACGAGAATGGATATATGTGGGCCCGATCGTGCCAGGTCGACTCCGATTGTAGATACTCTAGGTATGTTCCGAATTACTCCTCTAGTTTAGAAAAAAAAGTACCACTACTAGTATGTTCCAAGTTTACAAGTCCAAAAAATCTCGTGAGAAAATAATAAGGCTGACAATGTACTGGCCGAACCAGATCAAAATCAAATTCCGATTCCCAATAGGGAATTTAATTAAAGAGAGAGAATTTTTCTTCCTTTCGTCGTCCGACCGACGGGACATAGAGGGGCCAAGCAAACGCGAAGATACGGAAACAGCGAGGCTCGCCGACTAGGGTTTGCGCCGCTCCTCTCTCCCGTCCCCGTCGACGCCGACCAGGCGCCCCGCCGCGATGCCGCAGTCCGTCCTGGTCGATCGCGCGACCAGCGAGTCGCTCATCGGGCCCGACTGGTCCCTCAATCTCGAGATCTGCGACATCCTCAACCACGACCCCTCGTGAGCCCTTCTTCGCCCTCCCCTTTGCTATCCACATGTTTGTCTTGATCGTTAACGGCGTCGTCGGAGTGGAGTGGTGCTCGTGGTCGTGGCGAGGGGCACCGTGCTTAATTGGGACGGGGTCTGGTCTGTCCCGCTGCTATTCTGTGGCAGTCTCCCCATGATTTTGTAGGATGGAGGTCGGGGTGACGCTTGTGGTAAACATGGGGTGAGGGCTCGGACTGGAATGATTGATCGATCCTTGTTGTCCTGCGAAATTCAACTGAGGTTCAATCTATTTTTGTGGTACAAAGTAGACATGGAGTGCATGCGATTTTTTTCACTAATCACTATTCACTAATATAAGTAAAGAAACTGAAATTAAGGAATCCATGCCCTGTCCTGGTCAATTAAATCTACAGTTGAGATGCCAGTTTAGTGTGAATTTTGTTTGGAGATGCAATACACCCGAGTTATCGGCACTCCTGGCTCGCGTGCTGGTGCCAGAAGATCTCCCATCTTCTTGCCACAGGATAGCATATACCATGCCTAGACAAGCAATGACGAAGATTGGGGTCGTGATGGGAAAATGTGACATGGTCAGCTCTTTCCAATCATCACTATACCAATGTTATAGCTGATATATTGTCCTGTGACCTGTAAAAGTGAATATGAACAAGCTGTTCAGTAGCAGCTAGTAATGGTACTGGAAAAGGATAAGAAAACTAGCATGGAGTGGTACAAACAAATATTCGATAACCGGGATTTTAGTGGAGCCCATGCCCGCGAATTTTGAGGACTCCTTGTTACTTTTTGACTTCGTATAAACGATGAATGTAGGGCCCGTTTGGTTTACAGCCTAAGGTTGCCACGCCTAACCTTAGTCATGCCACAACATCTTAGGCATGTGTTTGGTTTGTTGCCACACTTTTCTAGCAACATGGTCCACATGTCATAGGCTCAATTTTTTGCCAAATCTTGCCACACTTGTGGTGGCCATTTTGTTAGCCACACTTTGCCTAAGCTTAGTTGTGGCAAAGTTAGTCATGAACCAAACAGGCCTGTAATAATCTTGACCTGTTGAGCTGTTCATGAAGCTTGTGCAGTAAGTGCATGTTCCATCAAAATAGATAATCACCAGGTACGAGTAGTATTGATGTTTCGAAGCCATAGGGGCTTTGAAGAAACCACGAGGATTTTGGTCTGAGGCTTAAATCCCTCCATCCCAAAATAAGTGTCTCAACTTTGTACTAACTCTAGTACAAAGTTGTAGTAAAGTTGAGACACTTATTTTGGGACGGAGGGAGTATTAGACAGTCTCGGACCAAATGTTATTTTAGCTCGTGCGCTAGTTATTTGCTATATTATTGCATGGTATGCTGTATTTAACATTTTCACTACTAGTATATTCTCTCATACTTTATTTGCACGTAGGCAAGCTAAAGATGTAGTCAAGTCTATCAAGAAGCGGATTGGACACAAGAACTCAAAGATCCAGCTCCTTGCACTAACAGTAAGCATCATTTTGTGCACCCGTATCTTTATCTCCATGATAATGCAAAGTTCTGTACATCTTTCAGTATTACTTGCATATGAAGTGATTAGTGACTATATATTTGGTGCGTCATGTTATGGCTTGGTGGTAATTTCGGAATGATAAGTTGGCTAGAAGCTAAACTAGGATGAAACTAGCGTGATAAGCTACTGATTGCTTGTTCGAAAGTTGATGGTAGCCATAATAATGTGAAGCGGAGAATCTCATGTAATGATCAATGATTGACAGTTAGCCAGAGCCAAAAAGACATTGAAGAGGCTCCAGTCAGCACTTCAACATCATTGTATGGTAAATGATTCATGGTTGAATAGCATCTTAAAGATGGGTTGATGGTGAATACAAGTTTGTTTGGATTGCGAATATTAGGAGTGGTGTGACAGATTCACAAGAATTTATGAGGGAGAACATAATAGGCTATGTAACGTAGCCTTGTCACTTGTTAGTTTCCTTAACCTATGCTGAGCAGTATCTTGTATCTCTGTATCTGCTGTGCATAGTGCTAGTTGGAAGTCATACTTTGTGGTTTATTTGTTCTGTAATCTAATTTCAAGTAAGCTAAGCAAGCCTGTACTGAAGTACTTCATTTTATTTCCCCCTTTTTAGCTGCTGGAGACGCTGATTAAAAATTGTGGAGATTTTGTTCACATGCATGTTGCTGAGAGAGATATACTCCATGAAATGGTGAAGATTGTTAAGAAAAAGGTCTGCCTGCAAATTAGTGTTCTGTCTCACAATATAATATTAAGAACAAGATTTCAGTTTTGATTTCCCTTTTGTTTTGTAGCCTGATTATCATGTAAAAGAGAAGATACTCATTTTGATTGACACCTGGCAAGAAGCTTTTGGAGGTGCTCGTGCAAGATATCCACAATATTATGCGGCATATCAAGAACTGCTGGTATTATTCACTTTAAGTATGCTGACATTTGGTTCATCTTCCTTTACTAGATCAGATTAAATCAGTTGTACAATTTTTTTGAGCATTTCTTAAGCCAACATTCAGTGCTCTAGTGTACATCATACATTTGCTCTTTGATATATGAAACTTCCTTCAACTTATCATAATGTCGCACTCTGATATACCAGCGTGCTGGAGCCGTATTTCCTCAAAGGTCAGAGAGTTCTGTGCCAATCTATACTCCACCACAAACTCAACCTCTACAGAACTACCCTCCTCCTGCTTTACGTAATACTGATTATCGGCAAGAGGCACCCGAATCATCTTCAGTGCCAGAAGTATCTACACTAAGGTACATTATCTTCAAGAACCTAGTGACCATGCAGGCACGGATAAATGATGCTCAGAAACTAATGTGAACTATGTCCATTATCTTGTGCGCATTTAATTATGACAGAATTGATTGCTGACATACTGCTAATCCCTTGCCCATTAATATACTATGCAATTTGCCTCCAAAATTTATGTAATTGATATGATGACAGTATGTGTACATTATTATTTCCGATAAGATCATTTTCTAGAGAAGTGTTAAGGCATAACCTAACCAGAACCCTAAGATATTACTATGTATGTATTAATTTAAGATGAGGCACAAATATATGAGACCTTAAATACTGAAACGCTTCCTCTTTCCAGAGCTTGAATGTGTGCCTTTTACTGTACAGTAATTTTCTAGTTATATCCGCTATTTGGATCTGTAATTGCTTTTAGTTTCCTTTCCAATTCTGTAACCACAGTGTCATCATCACTATGGTTAGCAGTGTACTACTTTGAAGCCTTCAAGTTCCCTTTTATAATAATGTTTCAAATTTGCAAAACTTTTTCTCCAGTGTGACAGAAATTCAGAATGCAAGTGGCATCATGGATGTTCTCTCAGAGATGTTAAATGCTATCGATCCTGGTAACAGAGAGGTATTTCACTGCTCATTGCCTACTCACATGCTGTAACAATATGTGGTTCATAAAATGATCCAACGACCAGTTTTGTTGCGGAAAGTTAATGCAGGAAAAAATAACACCATCCTACATGGCTGTGTTGAATTTTCTTAAAGTTGGATATGTATACTGCCATGTTTCAGAGTCTAAAAATTCTTAACACCGGACTCTATAAACCATAGTATTTCTAGTTATATGATTTAGATGTCAGGTCAGTATATTGCTTAACTGTAAATCTGTAATGAACATGCAGGGTCTAAGGCAGGAGGTCATTGTGGACCTTGTGGACCAATGTCGTTCTTACAAGCAGAGAGTGGTTCAGCTCGTTAACACGACCTCGTAAGTTTCTTCTGTGGTGTCCGGCTATTTAAGCAGCATATGAATGGAATCGGGTAGTGGAAATGTAGGATATGCATTTTTCTGACCTAATTAATAGTTGTGATAACCCACTAACTGCCTCTGCTACCAAATTCATTTTGATGTCCTCTTGATAAAACTGAGGGAAAGAAGGACGCACAATGCTGTGAATACCTATGCCAAATGCTATCCAATTATACACCTTTGAAGTTTCTTGACAAAATTTCTGGAATCTCTCGAGTTCTCTATTCTTCTTTGCTACATAGAAGTTAGAACACCATGTACAAGGACCTTTGGCCAACTACTACTAACACACGCAGCTCAATATACAACACCACCACCCCTCAAGATGGGACTTCAAGGTTGTTCCCTCATAAATCCGCTCTTTGGTGAGAAAATATATATCACCGTCCAGTCATGAACTGGATTATTTGCAATATTCATCGTTGTTGTTGCCACACAAAAGCTTCAACTGCCATTTGGCCACCAGCCTGAACTCTGGTAGAAGACCCCTCATCCATAATATCTTGAAACACACTGGCATGACTCCATATTCTGCTCTGGAGGTAGATCAGGACACCACCAAGATAGTGAGTAACCTCGAACAAAGACACACAATACTGATGTTGATCTCCTATCTGGCCCAATCAGCATCAAAATAGCAAGCGATGTCCAGGTGATAATTTCTTCCTTCCCCTTTGAGTGATCCAAGCCCCACATACTCTTCTTCTCAAGGACTGCCAACTCTTCCAACATAGCCTGATACAACTAGGAATCTGCTTTGCTGTTCTCCAATCAGTTGGGACTACTATAGACTTAGTAAAGCGATGAAAGCTTTGTACTCTGGTGACAGTGATTCATATGACACATAGTCGGCTACATCATTCTCAAAGCCATATCTGGAACCCTAGCCACTGTCCTTGTACTGTGGCTCATCACTCTCGCCACACTGACCACTGCAAGCTCACTTCCCCAGGAACTCTTGCCAGCTGCTTATCCATGTGCAGCTGGCGTCAGCAGACAAATCACTGCCTGGAGTTTGGTTGACAAGGCTGCTGCATTCAACTGGAGTCACCGCTTTCCTATTGGACTCTCTTGGTCCTAACTTGTACCGTGGCGGCGAGACACATGCCTCCTCGGTTGGTTCAAGTGCCGCTGGCACAGTGAGCTCTGATACTCTTCTCCGCTACTACTAACACACAGTGCTCAATATACGCCAGTTTTGATGCAATAATTTAAATAAGCTTGCATTCACTCCCTAAGTACTCCTAAAACTGCTATTTATTCTAATTAATTCCTGAATATGTTATTGGTGTGTTCAGATCAGTAATATATAGAGAAATTGTGGTGGTAGTACCACCAATCCACCATTTGTCTAATTAAACAGAAATACACAACAGAAAGAAAATGTATTAGCTAGTTCAGCCCTGTAGGTAGTCATATTACTAGTTTACTATATACATCTTTTATGCGGGGATACTATATGCATACTTCAGTTATGTTCTAGTCCAAAATTTATGTCTGATACTGTATTACTGTGTTATGTTTGAGATACATCCATTTATGTACATGACTGTATTATTTGCTGAAAATTGGGCGACTGAACTCATGTTTGCTGGTTGCTTTTTCTGTAATTAGATTTCACAATGTGGCTTTGTATTACTGATTGAATTTCTGTAGAGTCTGTTGTGTTCGTATGAGTACGTATTATGATATGGTTCTCTTAACTATTTCCATGCATTAAATTGTCACAGCGATGAAGAGCTGCTAAGCCAGGGCCTTTCATTGAATGATGATTTGCAGCGTGTTCTAGCAAAACATGATGCAATTGCTGCAGGCATAGCTGTTCGGGTAGAAAAGCCAAAACCACCACAGGCCCCTGCGAATAGTTCCCCACCAGCAAAGCCAGAGGGGCCAAAAGAGCCAACTCAAAGGTTGTGTTATCTTATACCAAGCATCCTGTTTTAATCAACTCATGTTACTCTCTTGAAATGATGCATGCGTAATGCGGGTTCAGAACTCTCGAAACAGTATTGGAATAATTAAAATAGTAGAGTACTGCATTATGCTCTGACTGACTTCTTCATTATATATCATCTGAACTTGTCAGGTCTTCTGAAGCTGCCGGTAAGGTTTCTCCATTTGAGCAATTAGCACTTCCTGCTCCTCCATCATCCAGCACCTCAAAGCCCCCTGGAGAAGCATCTGTTGGCCCTAGTATTGACCTACTCAGTGGAGATGATTATTTCAAGCCAGAACCTGTGAATTCCCAAGCCCTTGTTCCTGTTGGCAATTCCCCTGCAGCTTCTGCTTCAGGCCACAATACCTTAGATCTTGTAGACATGTTTTCGCAAAGCGATGCTAGCAATAACAATCACAACCCTGTTATATCGTCCCCAATATTGAACTCAAATCCTAATCTCTCGGCACCACAAGCATATCCTGCTCCACAGCATCCTGTTCCACCACAGCTGTCTTCATTTTCCAATGGGTTGACTTCCAATACAATCCCAACTTATGGTCAAGGTTCTGACCTGAACTCAGCAAGTTCGTGGAATGGGCAGCTTGCTCAAGGAATGAATCAACCACAGCAGGCACCAAATTATGGTAAATAACACTATCTTCTATAGTTACAATATGACCTTCTAATATGTTATTTAGTACTCCCTCTGTCCCACAATATGTTATTACAACCAGTACGCGAGTATATCGGTTGTAATAACATCTTATATTATGGGATGGAGGGAGCAGTATATATGTTTGGTATCTACTCCATCCGTATCAAAATATAAGACATTTTTGACACCATGGCTGTAAAAAAACGTCTTATATTTTGATACAGAGGGAGTAGTTCTTACTAGATTTGTTTTGTAAATGCTATTTATGCACTACAAGATTTTTGAGAGAGTAGTGTAGACTCTTGTTTTTGTTTGTCCGCCGAATATTTCTGTAGCTTTGCCTCTGTTTACGGCATGTACAAGGTTGTCCTCAGCTGTAGGCACTTTGTGATTGACAGGTCAAGATGATCAAAGCAGCGACCTCCCACCACCACCCTGGGAAACTCAGCCTGCAGAAAGCGATCAGTTCCAAGGTGGTCAACCTGACAGGTTGGCAATGCCACCAGGACAATTTGGAGGCGTTCCACCCCAATCTGTTCAAGTTGGTCAGCCTGGGCAAGTTTCACTGTCGCAACCATTGCTGACTGGGCAACCAGGCGGGATGCAGTTTCCACCAGGATATGTGGAGCAGCCTGGGGCTCAACATCCGCAATCAATGCCAAACACGCAATATGGGGGCATGTATCCTTCAATGCAAGGCAACCAAGCAGGCGGCATGTATCCCCAACAGATGGCAGGAGATATCTACCAACAACAGATGTATGGTGGGCAGATGGCGGCCGGCTATGGCTACGGTCAGCAGCCTGGAGGCTACTATGTCCCAAATGCTGGTTATGGGTATCCCAGTGCGAACGAGCTTTCTCAGAGAATGAACGGACTTGCCATGCAAAACAACGGCTTGTATGGCACACCCGCGTCTTCTTCCCTTCAGCAAGCTAATAGGCCAGCAAGACCCGAAGATTCACTCTTTGGTGATCTGGTCAGCATTGCCAAAACAAAGCCCAGCAAAACTGCAGCTAATAAGGCTGGTGGCTTGTAAAGACGAATGGAATCCTTGTTAGTACCATTTCTGTCACAGCGATAGCTTCTGCTCATAGTACATAAGTTCTTTGGAAAGTCCCCCTATTGGGGAGTAGTAGGCGAGTTATAGATTTTGAAATTCATAGCAAGTGTGGTTCGGTATAGTTCTATTTTGTTTACTCGGAAGCAATTATATTTTGTTCACTTGTTGCAAGCGCAGAGTTCGGAAGCAATTATATTTTGTTCACTTGTTGCAAAAACGCAGAGTTCTCCTGAATCATCAGAAGTTCTTTTGTACATACAGTCGGCTTCTTTTGTGTACCTTCTTTTGGTCTTTGGCAGCATTTGTGGAGTAATTATTGTGTTTGTGATGCAAGATGAGTAGCTTACAGTTGTGGAATTATGCTAGCTGTGGGTACTTGGTAAGCTGGCCAAAAGGCCTTCAACTGTTAGTAGTTCAGTCTTCAGTACTAGTGCTCATTCTCTGACGATTGAGTTGCCCAGCCTAAAAAAAGGGCAACCTGGTGCATGTAGCTCCCTCTTGCGCAGGGTTCAGGGAAGGGTCCGACCACTTTGGGTCTATAGTACGCAGCCTTTTCCTACATTTCTGTAAGAGGCTGTTTCCAGGACTTGAACCCATGACCTCATGGTCACAAGGCTACCACTGCGCCAAGGCTCCCCTTCTTGAGTTGCCCAGCCTAGACATATATTAATGGGCTCATCCAATTTTGTATTACGTAACCGATTACAACAGAGGTTTGGCATTGGAGGAAAGCCCCAGAGAGCATTGGTTTATCATGGCTGGAACTTTACAAATTTGAGTGTAGATGTTCCTATGTTAAGTTTGGAGCCTTCGGCTTACGACATTTAAGTTATGATTTTTATTACAAAAACATGTGTTGACATTAGTTTCCCAGTCTCACATGTTTCGACACTCTGTTGTTCCTTGGGTTTACCAGTTAGCTCTGTTGAGCTGCCTTTTCCCTAAAAGAAGTTGCCACCAAACTTCCAAGTATTAAGCATTATGGTTGACTTTGCATTGAGGAAATTTGATGATGAAGCCACTTTATGCAGCAAGGTTCCATGAGTTAGGCATAAACTCAATATCATCAATTCTGTACACATGGGCTCAACTAGGGTAAATGCTTGGCTGCTCTAGGCGGAAGTACACGCAGGACAAGAATTTCTCAGGTTCAGGTCATCGCGGTGGGGTGGAGGATGCCCAAATTTGCTTTATTTATTCTTTTGTTCAGAAGCCGCAAATCAGATGATAACATTTGAAACAAGTGATCTCTAGTGGTGAAAGAAACCTTAGCAATGGTTGTCCCAGGCAGTGATCTGGGAAGGTGTATGATCACCACGTACTAACTGTAGCCATCTTATGACATTCATTAAATTTACTTGTCTAAGGTATATTTTCATTTCCGTCGCGAGAGCTGCGACTTGGTTGTGCGACCCTTGTTTGTATCAGGTTGTTAAACTGTACTCGTTTCAGAGCTGTTATATATATAAGTTGTAGTTTCTATCTTAGAGTTACGTTGTATTACCTGTTGTTCCACACACACACACACGTATGTTGCATGTATGGATGTAACATGCACGTTGTGTGCAGGGGCTTAAAATCTTTGTTGTGTTACCTGTTGTTCCACACACACATATGTATGTTACATGTAGGGATATAACATGCACGTGGTGTATAGAGGCTTCAAATCTTTGTTGTATTACCTGTTGTTCCACACACACGCGCGCGCACACACACATGTTGCATGTATGGATATAACATGCACCTTGTGTGTAGGGGCTTAAAATCTTTCTTGTGTTACCTGTTGTTCCACACACACTACATGTATGAATATAACATGCACGTTGTGTGTAGGGGCTTAAAATCTTTGATATGCATTGTTAGTGGAACGCCAGATTTGCATATCTCTAATCCCGAGCCCTGGCAAAGGGAGTGTTGGCTTCCTCCAGAGTGGGGTTGGGTCAATGCAACACAGATGGCACCGACTCGAAGACTAGAGGATGTGGTGTATGCGGGGCAGATCATCATGGCAGGTTCTAGGTTGGGACATGTTGATTTTTCCCGAACACCACAGACCTGGAACATGCATAGACAGTGCCACGGTGCTTAGCAAGCTCATTAACAAGTAAAGATACTTTATCCATCTTCAGACAATTAGTTGAGGAAGTTAAATGACTTCTTCAATTCTAAGATGGATTTTCTTCACTACTGGAGTATTAAACAAGCGAGTTCCGATGGCGTACATTACTCCAATGACGTTGTATCAATTAAAGCAGCATAATTAGCATTCCACAAAATAAACATGGTATCAATCAATCGAATCACCAATTAGCATTCCAAATAATAAACATGGTATCAACAATCAAATCACCGTAATTAGCATTCCAAAAAATAAACACCATATCAATCAATCAAAGCACTGTAATTAAAATGTTCTTGATCTGTAGGCTTTACTTCTAAAATTTCGAGGCAAGTATAAAAAGATATCTCAATTATGCATCATTGTTTTTCTCCCCTTCATTTTTAATACTTTTTTCTATATTGTGCACAACGCTAGCATCATGCACTTACCGATTTATATACCTTTGCGAGTAATACATTTTTGTTGTTTTCAGCTCATTTCTTAGTGACTCATGGCATTTGAATTTTGCATTTTTATGTTGTAGGAAACTTATGCATAAATCCGAACAATGATCAAGAGGAACATAAAGGGGATAGCTGAATAAATGAAGTGTTGATATGTTGATATTCACCGCCACTATTCACTACTACATTGCACGTACATAATTGGTAGTAGGGTTAAATAGGTGAGTTGAACAATGTTTGGCTAAGAAGAAGGGGTATATGGGACCGATCTTTCTAAAAGTCCCCCACCCCCCAAAAAACACCCACATCCATACACATTGCTGATTGTATTTCGAAAGCTGTAAGCTCCGAGTTAGCCCATGAACTTGAATAAAGATGCATAAAACTCAACTCATTTTTATTATTTCTGGTGTTCGTTGTACTGCCATGATTGAGAATGAATAGACTGGGAGTCTTCTCGCAAAAAAAAAAAGATACACAAAATTCAAGTCATTTTTGAAGAAAAAAAATCCAAGTTCTTGGATCAATTAAATTTTCATTGGTTCTCGGTTGGCTGTGGTTTCGTGTTAGTATTCATGCAGGGGAGCTTGCCGGAATATGTTCCGTTGAGATTCTTTTTACGCTACACTCGCGTTCTTTCTCTGAGTTGTGAATTCCTTTTATTTTTTCGAATATGCAGAAGTGTGCATATATCATACGGAGTAGTATAGTATTATAAGGAAGCGGGGAAGACACCCGTCAACCACCGAGTTGTGAATCCTCATGGACTCCCTGTCCGAGTAGTACACTGCGTTTAATCAACAATCTAGTCTGTTCTCTTAGTAATATTCTTCTGTAAATATACGACAGAAGAAAAACCATTTTCTTTACAATGGCAGATTAAAACCATTCAGCTGTGCATAAGGGCGAGCGCTTGCGATGTCCACGTCGGCAAGCTGTCCTGTTCAGTCGCGCGCACGCGTATTGGCCTCGTTCTCGGATACGGCCGCCCCCTCTCTGTCTCCTCACCTTTCATCTTCCTCTCCTCGCACACGCAACCTTTGCCTCCTCTCCTCTCCCTTTCCTCTTCCCCTTCTTCTCCTCGACACGAAAGCAAGCTTGGCGATTGGGATTCAAGCGCCAGCGCTCCAAATCCGGCGGAGGGGTGGCGCGCGCCGGCGGCGGCGATTTCGATTTGTGGTAGTCCTCACCGCTGGAGGCGGCTGCCCGATCCAGCCACCGGTGAACAAACTCCCGACCATCCCTCCTTGCCCGCGTCTCTAGCCCGTACTCGTTTTCGCCACCATCCTCGACGCGTCTGGCGTAGGAGGCTGGGGGTGGTCGTGGTGGCGGCACAGATCCGAGGAAGGAGCGAGTGGGAGGAGAAGGCAGCGGTGGAGGTTTTGATCTATCGACATGGGAGGCGGAGCGATCTGGACGAGATGACTGGTGCAGGTTTCCTCACCATGCTGCGACCAGCACCTACGCAGGTGATTGGTGTTGTTGTCCTTTTCGACAGCGGCAGCGGACGGCGCTGGGCGGCAAGCCCATCAGTGCCCGTGTGCCCCGACCGGTGCGGACTGCTTGCGTAGGGCCACAACAGCTGCTTGCTCAAGCCTGCGTGTGGACTGCCCGGTAAGCTCTATGAATCCACTCTGAATCTGTTTGTTCTTGCAATCTTGCTCCATCCAGTTTGGGGCTCGCTATGCAGGGTCGCGTCCAACCCACTGCCAGTGAAATTTATTCTTCTGAATTGATGTGTTGCAGTGATCGGCTGCCCCGCTGCCTAAAATATACGTGCCCTTAAGGCTTGGTGTCCATGGGGATAGAAAACTGAGTTGATTTCAAGTGGTACCTGAACGTCTACACAAGATTTGACTAAAACTTCCTCCTACTAGATTTCACAAGAGAGCCTTCTATTCTCCTTTTTAGAACTGAATATATTTGATGTGCCGTTCAATAGCAATGTAGATACACTGACTCTGCTTTTTCACTATCAAACAGTCCCAACAATAGGACTCTCTGCAAAATCAATTCTGGTGTCTTGTACTCTTGTTTAATTGTTTTATTTGATGCGAGGTAATATTTTATTTTAGTGTTTAGCATGTTTTGCCTTTTCATTTTTGTTTGACGAAAGATGTTTTTCTTTCTGAAGAAAATATTATTTCGTAAATAGAACAATAGTCACCATACAAGATCTTCCACCAAAACGAAATTTTTGTGTGTGCAGCTAAGATTGATTTCCAGCTCATCTCCATGGGTTCCCCGAGGTGAGGGCGATGCTGAGGAGAGATGGCGTCGAGGACGACATCCGAGGGCATCATCACGCTCATGGCTTCGCCGCCATCGTCATCGAGTTTTTTGGTACGCACGTGCTACCGTCTGATCACCCTTCCCCTCCACCACTCTCTTGTGTTTGATCGAGTGATTCGGTGGCAGGTTTCACAGCAAACAGGTGTGCGATGGGCCGGCAACCAGTGGCGCCATCTCTATCCCCGACACTAGATAATAGCGTGGCTAATGGCCTGCACGTGGTGCGCCTGTCTGTGCCCGTGCGCTCAGGCCGGTGCGGACTGCGACTACGCGTAGGGCCGCCGCAGCTGCTTGCTCAAGGCGGCGTGCGGACTGCCTGGTAAGCTCCATCAATCCACTCCGAATCTCCTTGTTTTGCAGTCTTGCTCTATCTAGGTTGGGGCCTTGTACAACACTGCTTCAAATATATGTGCCCTTAAGGCATAGTGTTCATGGGGATAAAAAAACTATGTTGGGTTTCAAGTGGTACCTGAACGTCTATACCTTGAATAAAGTTTCCCTTAAGATTCCACAAGAGAGTCTTCTATTCTCATTTTAGAACAGAATATATTTGATATATTGTTCAATACCAATGTGGACACATGGACAATGCTTTTTCACTATCAAACTATGGTGTAATCTTTATTTTGTTTCGTCCCACATGAATGAAACGGCTCGCTACTTATTTCCTTTGTTTATTACCACATGCATGTCACACCAACCATTCACCAAAAAAAAGCACACCAACCATTAGACATGTATTTCCATTACTAATAGTAAGATCCAAAAGAATAATATCTGCACTCAGTTATTCAGTGAATTGCTCTGCGATTAAATTGTGCCTCACCAACATTTCTATGAGTATACTATTTATACGCTCATACACAGAGTAATTGCTATTTATTTTTTAATTTATTACCACATTCCTGCTAACGAGTACCAACTTTCAAAAGCACAAATACATGAACTATTTGATTTCATTGTCGCTGAGTTGGAAAGATTTGTTGAGACGGAAGGAGATGATGTCCACTTGCCTGTGGGCAGGCATAGGGAACTGGGTTTCACCTTTCCTTTCGTACTACACCAAACCTTGATATCGTTAGGCACCCTCGTTAAGTGGAAAAAGGGATTTTGCATCAATGGAATGGTAAAAATCAAATGATCGCAGTACATACTTGGCTGACAGAATGATATACTAATAACAGTAAATTTAGGATTCTTTTAGTATCCAAAAAATGGTGGTTCTTATCCTTTCTTGTCACTTCACGTGTCATTGATTTATTCTCCCATTGTCCAGAGAAACACTGACTTTGTTATCCAATACCAGTGGTTATGCTCTTGGGTCAATATTCAGGATAATCACCATTTATTTAGCAACTACACCTACAATAATGTCATCCGGTGGAATCACGTGTTGTTGCTAATCAGGTCTTCTCCTTGCTTTCTTTTGCGGAAACTCTGTATTGACAACACTGCCTTACATTTGGCAGTCTGTGATTAGTGCCTATGTTAATCCATGAGCAATTTTCTAAGATCAGTCTTGCTGTTTTTTTTATGAAAACCATTGGGGGCATGTGAGATCTCTTGGAGCATTTTTTGTATCATTCTTACTGTGTGAGTATTTAATCTTCTGGTCTGTTGCTTTTTAATAGATGATGGACATTTAAGGCATGCTGAGATAATTTCTCTTTGTATTGTTCTAGCCCGTGAGTGTATCTAACGTTGTAGTTTATTGCTTCTAAGTTTTTGACTGGTTGTTTTGACGATGTCTTCGACCTATGTGTCCAGATTAAATTTCAGCCCCTCACAACGCAGTTAGTATTTGCAGGATCTAAGACGACACATATCACACTTCTGCCCGTCATGCTAATTTGGGTGCTTTTTTGGAGGTGTGGGATTGGGCAGTGGTGAGCTTGGCTCTCATATCATTTTTCTCGTCTACATTTATCTTGATGTATGCAAGAATTTTTTATCTTAGTGATATCAATCTATTACTATGTCCATGCAGTTATAGCTCTGTTATTTTCCTTATCTATGTGGTTTCTTTGTACTATTTCATAGGTGAGTTAACTATCTTGCTGAAAGGGCAGTAAGTCAGTGACAGTTTCTCGCAGTTTCCTTCTCTACATTAGGAGTTTCAGTTCTGCAATCGTTTCTCTCTGTTTTCATAAAGTTGTGTATTTTCTAAATATATGATTGCTGGTTTCAGCAATATATCATGTCTCTACCACAGCCCAGCATGCAAGGGCTTATCTATGTCTTTTATTTGTTGCATCATAAACATCATCTATGTTTAGTTGGCACATATTATGCTGGTACCTTCAACGACGTGGTATATCTCCTACCCCATCAGCTCTTTCCTATAAGGATCCCAAAACATGGATCAGTGGTATGCAGCTGAAGGAGTTACTCCCAGATCAGCTGTTGAAGGAAAACCATACATTATTGTTACGCATTTCACCTGTGTTCATGAATAGAAACTAAAATGTGCATATAATGTAGTCTTATAATTGTTTTCCTGCCATCTAGATTGTACCAAATATAGTAATAACCAAATATGCAATTTTGGGTAAGGTCTAAATGCTATTAGAAAATACTCCCTCTGTAAACTAATATAAGAGCGTTTAGATTACTAAAATAGTGACCTAAACGCTCTTATATTAGTTTACGGAGGGAGTAGAAATGGTATGATGCATACTATTTAAACTTATAAATGAAGTAGCAGATCTGCTTCATTTTCATTTATTTTCCTTCTCCAGTTCTGCCATTGTTCTGCACTTGTAGCCAGAAATTGATGATGTTACATGAAATAACCTTGAAATTTTTAGACTACCTGCTTCAATACAGAACTTCGGGTCAACGCTCGGATAGTTCTTTTATTTATGCAGGGAAAATTACAATGCATGTCAGTTTTTTTGTTGCCTGGAATTGTTTTGTTTTATGATGTGGATTTCTGTGTATTTTATCTCATCCAATATCAAACTCATATTGGTGAACATCTTATCTAAACTCGTCGTACTTCTCTTTCTTGCTTCAGGTTGGGAAGCAGTCAATGGGTGATTATCGAATGTGTCGGAACTTCCAAGCAAATTTCTCTCTGTGGCTAAAATAAATCTTATTTCCCCTCAAGTCACTAAACTGCAATGGGTAGTTGGTCGGTCGCTGTCAATTGAATGTGGGAATTGAAATGTCTTGCCGTTTTACAATTCTTGTTTTGCTTCACAATATTCTCTGTTAAATAGACCTGTTAGTATCTATGAAACTACTACGCTTGCTTTGCTTTATGAATGAACACTTGTCTCCTGCAGTTTTTACCGTGTCTTATATTCGAACCACTACGCTCATCTGGTCTGCCACTTTTTTCTTTTGCTGAATTATACATGTTGTCATGCAAAGACATTAACAAATATGAAAGTTTGATTAGTGCGCACAATTTTGCCTCTCAAGAGGCGCCACCTGGTGGCGCCCCAGCCACTAGTAATTTTGCAAGTAGCGGCGGCTGGACGGACCTCCCAAGCGATCTCCTTGGCCGCATCTTGCAACTCCTTGAGCTCCTCGAAGCTCTCGCTGCCGCAGCCGTTTGCACTTCATGGTGCTCAGCCGCAGCGGCCGCCGGCGTCCCTCGCGGCCTCACGCCGTGGCTCATTAGCTGGAAACCCGGCAACTGCCGGAGCAGCGAGTTTCGGAACCTCATCGGCACCCGCGAGACCCACAAGGTTAGCTTGCCCACCGGGCGGCGCAACCCCGAGTGGTGTGGAGCCTCGCATGGATGGCTCGTCGCATCGGACGAGCTCTCCAAGAGTGAATTGCAGAAAACATTGACACTTCAAACTGGTTTGCAGAAACCACATATACGAAATTATGCCAAAAAACATTAATTTTTTTCATAATTTTTTGCAAAAAACACTAGTTGCTCATTTGGACCGTTTTAAGTGCGTTTATGACAGGGGCCCGCATCCGTCGACACGTCGTTGGCGCACCGGTTCGAGCCGGGCGGGTCAAACACCCCGAAGCGGTGCAGGCCCACCCCCAGCCCTCACTCTCTCCTGCCCTTCTCCCTCTCTTTGCTCCCGCTCGTTCGCCGCCGCGGTCCCCTCCCACATCTCCGACCGCCGCGTCGCCATGGTGTCCTGGTCTGATGACGACAGCAGCAAGAACTCTCACAAGTACGCCGACTCAGCTTCAGACGAGGGCATCATCAAGGTGAGTTGCTAGAGCTCAAGCTAGGGTTAGGACTGCGATTTGGGGATTTTTCTGTTGAGCTTGATCTGAAGTTTTGTTGCCTTTCCTTTGCACCTCCAAATCCCTAAGACCATGGATAACTCCGATTTCGAGGGCACTAAACCTGATGCTTTGTGCAATGAACTCCCTGCCAGCAGAGAGGCGTGTTGCTTTCCAGGGCATCCATACTGGCAGGAGGTTCCTTGCTTGTGCTGTGAAGGTATGTGCCAAATTTATGCTAATTTGGTCACTGTTTAGTGCTGATTTTATAGTTAGCAGATCTGGTGTGCTAGTTGCTCAGTGAGGTCATTGTTTATATGTGAGCATGTGCAGAGTATTGTTAGCAGATCTGGCATGTTAGTTATGTTGCTAATTAGTTATGTATTTTCTGTGATAGTGGTGGGTTTGTGAGGTCATTGTTTATATGCCAGTATGTGCATAGGGTTGGGAGCACCGATTGAGACTTCTTACTTTATAGCATGTGGATTAGTGAGCACTGTAATTGTTTAACTCATTGTGTCATATAGCTAGCTCATACCTGTTTGTTTAACTCATTCTGTTACTTTATACCCGTTTGTTACTTTATAGCATGTGGATTAGTGGGCACTTTACACCATTTGTTACTTTATAGCATTGTGTTACTTTATACCTGTTTAACACTAATATTATAGGAGGGAAGAAACTGTGGGCTAGTTGAATGGGTTGATCCATTTTGGCCAGCTACAATGGAGAATGCATTGACCAAGTTGTGGGATAAGTATGAAGAGTGCAGGAGGAGCAAGATTGAGGACAATCTGGAAAGCTCATTTGCTGTTCACAATCTGACACAACAGAAGATCAAGTTGCAGGCAAGTTATGAGAGGTTGGTTGAAGATGTCAATGGTCTTTTGGATGCACAGGAGCAGAGGGCTCAGATGGAGTGAGGTAAGATGCAAAACAACCTTAAGAGAGCAAGCTGCAGGAGAAGTATGACATGCTCAAGAACCTGACAGTTGTTCAAGCCAATGTCATTAGGAACATGAAGTTGAAGCTTGCTGAAGAGAAGATTAAGTTGCAGGCCCACATTGATGAGCTTGAGAAGGTTGTGGAGCAGACCAAGCTAAAGCTGAATGGGATCAAGGCCATCTTAGATGAATGTGCAGTATAATGCAATATGCTGCTTATTAGTACCACCAGCATGGTTATGGGATGATGAGTACTATAATTATGGTTATGTAATGACTACTATTAGATGAATGATCTAGTAATATCTGAATTATGGTTATGTAATGTACCTATTCAGCATTAAGCAGTATCGTGTAATATGGTACTCATTAGTTATGATTATGTATGAATCTTCCAGTTATGCTGAATCTGATGATGTTGGTTGGTTTTGTCAATGCCGAGAGACCTTAGACTCACTTGCTAGTTTAGTCGACGCTGAGTGACCCTAGACTCACTTGGTTGGTTTTGTCGATGACGAGAGACCCTAGACTCACTTGGTTGGTTTTGTCGATGACGAGAGACCCTAGACTCACTTGCTAGTTTTGTCGACGCCGAGTGACCCTAGACTCACTTGGTTGGTTTTGTCGATGACGAGAGACCCTAGACTCACTTTGGTGGGTTTCTCGACGCCGATAGACCCTAGACTCACTTTGGTGGGTTTTTCGACGCAGAGTGACCCTAGACACACTTTGGTGGGTTTTTCGACACCGAGTGACCCTAGACTCACTTTGGTAGGTTTTTCGACGCCGAGTGACCCTAGACTCACTTTGGTGGTTTTTCGATGCCGAGTGACCCTAGACTCACTTTGGTGGGTTTTTCGACGCCGAGTGACCCTAGACTCACTTTGGTGGGTTTTTCGACGCCGATAGACCCTAGACCCATTTTGGTGGGTTTTTCGACGGCGAGTGACCCTAGACTCACTTTGGTGGGTTTTTCGACGCCGAGTGACCCTAGACCCACTTTGGTGGGTTTTTCCACGCCGAGTGACCCTAAACTCACTTTGGTGGGGTTTTCGACGCCGAGTGACCCTAGACTCACTTTGGTGGGTTTCTCGACGCCGAGTGACCCTAGATTCACTTTGGTGGGTTTTTCGACGCCGAGTGACCCTAGACTCACTTTGGTGGGTTTTTCGATGCCGAGTGACCCTAGACTCACTTTGATGGGTTTTTGACGCCGAGTGACCCTAGACTCACTTTGGTGGGTTTTTCGACGCCGAGTGACCCTAGAATCATAGTAAGCATCATCGTCACCAGAATCACCAGCATCATAGCCAACAAACTCAGCATCTAGTCTATCCAAAGGCAACATATAACATAAACATCCAAGACAACCAACATTGTCAGGTTCTCACATCCATCCAAGCCAACATTTAAGATAAACATCCAAGTTCTCACAACCAACAATGGTTCAAAGCCAACATAGGCATCATATGTTCTGAAAGCCAACAAAGGCATAATCTAGTTGAAAGCCAACAATGACATCGTAGGTTCTGAAAGCCAACAAAGGCATAATCTAGTTCACAGCCAACACAAAGCCATCACATGCCAACAAAGACAAAGGCATCTAGTTCCCAGAAGCATAGAAGTACTCTTTCAACTTGTATGAAGAAGTCCTTTTTCTTCCACTCTGTCTTGGAGCTTGAAAAGTTGACATGTTTCCTGCAGTAGAGGTAGAGGCTGTACCAGCATTGGTAGCTTTCTTCCTGGGAGACCTCCTTGGAGGAGCAGCAGGTGTAGTGGCAGCAGGTGTAGCTTTCTTCCTAGGAGACCTCCTTGGAGGAGCAACAGGTGTAGTGGCAGCAGGTGTAGGAGCAGCAGTTGATGGAGATGGCCTCTTCCTTGGTGGTGCAACAGCTGTAGGTGCAGTAGTAGATGAAGATGGCCTCTTCCTTGGTGGTGCAGCAGCTGTAGATGCATTTGTTGTTGAAGTAGAAGCCTGTGACCTGTTTGGCTGCATTTCAAAAACAGTTAAGGCTTGTGAGTTACAATGGAGACAAAATAAAGAGAATTGAGATGCTACTATAACCAACTTGATGCTGGTTCATTCTCATAGCAAGAGCTGGATTGAGGGGCTTGGAGCAAACATTGTATCTATGCCCTACAAGTTTGCAGTTGCTGCAAGTAATAAATGCCATCCTAGATGTATCTCTTGGTGCTGGCTTCTCAAATTGGGTTTTCCTCCTCTTTGTTTGTTGCTTCCCAACCTTGTCTTTGAATACCGGAGGCTCTATGTCCTGAGTTCTTGTCCTTGGCCACAGGTTTGGACTAGGCACAGGAAATATGATATGTGCAAATGCTTTTTTATACATTTCCTTTTTGAAGAAATCAGCAACAAAGTCCTTTGGCTGCAACTTAGCTTTCACTATTGCAGAAACTGCATGATGGCAAGGCATAGAAGTCATATCCCATTTCCTACATCCACATGTTCTGTCCAGCAAGTTCACTGAGTAGGTGTTTTCTCCACTAGTCACTTGGTAGATGTCAGGACCAGCCATCAAAGTCTGGCACCACCTTGAGTTGTACTTTGTCTCCTCTAACATTTCAGCATAGGTAGGGCAAATCTCCCAATTTGCTGTCTCTGTCTTTGTTCTATTCTTGTTAAATTTGACCATCAATTTTGTCCTAATTCCTTCTATCATGGTCACTATTGGCTTGCCTCTAACATCTAATATCATTTTATTAAACACCTCACTACTGTTGTTCACTACTAGGTCAGTTTTGCAATTAAAATCCATAGCATGCCTAGCCCAAGTATGAACAGGTATTTTGTGAAGCCATGTCCAAGCAGCCTTACACTCTCTTTTCAAAGCATTCATTGCATCAAGGTGTTCATTCTCAGTATAAGAGTAGCTAGCTGCATCCATGTGTTTCTTTAATTCATCACCTCTAAAACCGACAGTTTGGAAATTCTGATAGATATGTTTAAGGCAGAATCTTTGTGGACAATTGGGGAAAACATGGTTTATTGCATTTAAAAACCCCTGTTTGAAACAATGGGAAATAAAGCTAAGCATTGGTCCTATAAACAATGAAATAATGAAGCTATAGCAATGTGCATATGAAACCATGAAACCTAGTGCAATATTGTATGAGAAGAGAAGTTTACCTTCTGCCTATCAGAGATGATGGTATAATAACCAAACTTTCCACTTTCTCCACCAAGTGCATCTTTAAGCTGTGTTAAGAACCAGGTCCAGGTGTCTTTGTCCTCTTTGTCAACAACTCCAAATGCTATAGGGTAGATATTATTGTTCCCATCCCTTCCTGTTGCAGCAAGGATCTGTTGACCTATTGAGAGCTTGATAAAACAACCATCTTGTGACGTCCGGATAATTAGGCTACAGTGAACCTTTGCTAATGATGCCACGTCACCTCGATTACTATTGCTAATCTTGCGTTAGTTCGAAACCGATTCAAATTCAAATTCAAAATAAAGCAAACAATAAAAGTTTCAAACATTTAAAACTAAAGTGTTCAAAAATGTGGCAAATAATTCATAGTCAATATTGGTCGAGGAGCCAACTTTTTGCAAAAGTATTTAAGGGTCCTAAAATAAGTAAAACAATGGTAAAATAATTAATTAAATGCCTTTTTAAGAATTGTAAAAATGTAAACTATTTTGATTGTGTACCAAACACTTTGTGTCAGTAGGGTAAACTAAAGCATTAATTTAGGGACTAGGCTTATGTTTTATAAAACTAAAAATAAAACAGAAAATAAAAAATAAGAAAAGTAAAAGAAAACAAAACACAAAAAAAGGGAAAGAGGAGACCCCCCTGGCCAACTGGGCCGAACGGCCCAGCTGGCCGCCGAACCAACCGGCCCAGGCCGGCCCCCCTCACTCCCTTAACTCCCTGTACCCCGTGACCTAACCGAACCCCTCCCCCACGATCCCCACAATCCCCCCGTCTGGATCGGGATCGCGCCCCGGCACGCCCGGACCCCGCCGCCTCGTCACAGCGTCCTGTCGTCGGCGTCGCCTCCTCGTCTCCTCCCCACGCCAGACCTCCTCGACCTCCTCCCCGACGGCCTCCCCAAGCCACGCTGCGCCCCGTCGCCGCTCGTCGTCTTTGGTGCCACCTCGCCGACGCCGCCCCACCGCCTCTTCCTCGCCGGACCTCCCCGAGCCCCGCTGCCAGTCCCCTACACCGCTGGTGAGGCCATGGCCTCCTCTTCTCCTCCCTCCCCGTTGCACGCCGCCGACCCGCGTTGCCGCCGCTCGCCTCGCCGCCACGCGTACGCGCCCCGGCCGCTACCGTGGTCGCCCGCTGTGGCCAGCTCTTGCTGCTGCCGCGCGCTGGCCTCGCCCCGCTCCGGCGTCGTCCTTGCGCTGCCCCGCACCCGCCGTTCCCGCACGCGCCCTCGTCCACGCGCTGCCCGACCACCGCGCTCCGCAGCCGCTCTCGCGCCCGGCTGCACCACTGCGTGCGCGCGCACACCCGCAGCCGCACGCCACTGCGTAGCCCCCTGCATCCCGCTGCGCGTGCTCGCCCACCCGGCCGCGCCTCCAGCTGCGGCGCTCCCACCGCTGCACCGCCCCTGGCCTTCTCCCCGCTCACCCATGCGCCTCCTTGGCCTTGGCTCGCTGGCGCCGCTCGCCAAGCCCCGCGCCGCGGCTGGCCTGGGCAGGCGCCCGAACGGCCTCTGCCCTGTTAACCCGCGTCGTTAACCCGTTTTGGCCCAGTGCCAATGACACATGGGGCCCAGCCCCAGAACGTTAAAAAAAGGAATTAAAAAGTTAATAATTAATTAATTAACTAAATTAATTAACTTAATTAAACATAATTAGATTAACCTAATCACTAATTAACCTAATTAAATTATAGTTAGCTAAACAGTCCTTGACAGGTGGGACCTACCTGTCAGGTTGACCGGTCAACGGTCAGAGTTGACCGCTGACATCATGCTGACATCATGCTGGCATCATAATTGTATTTCCTAAATTAATTAATTATGTTAGTCCTAAAAATGATTTAAATTTTTAATAATTAATATAAAATAAACCGTAGCTCGGATGGAAAACTTTCTACATGAAAGTTGCTCAAAATGACGAGATGAATCCGGATACGCAGCCCGTTCATCCGCCACGCATCCCTAGCATAGAGAACACGGAACTGTCCCCCTTCGGAGCCTTTGTCCGAAAACGCAAAACACCAGGGATATTTTCCCGGATGTTTCCCCCCTTCACCGGTACCACCTCATATCGCGTTAGGGCACGCCCAACATCACGCTTTGTCATGTCATGCATCGTCATGCATTTGTTTGCATTATATTTATTGTTTCTTCCCCCTCTTCTCTCGCTAGACACCGAGACCGACGCTGCTGCTACCCAGTACGACTACGGTGTTGACGACCCCTCTCTCTTGCCAGAGTAACCAGGCAAGCCCCCCTTGATCACCAGATATCGCATATTCTTCTCTATACTGCTTGCATTAGAGTAGTGTAGCATGTTACTGCTTTCCGTTAATCCTATCCTGATGCATAGCCTGTCCTTGCTACTACTGTTGTTACCATTACCTGCTATCCTACTGCTTAGTATAGGATGCTAGTGTTCCATCAGTGGCCCTACACTCTTGTCCGTCTGACATGCTATACTACTGGGCCGTGATCACTTCGGGAGGTGATCACGGGCATATACTATATACTTTACACTGTTACATTACCTGTGGTACTATTCGGAGTTGGGGGCTGAAGGGGCAGGTGGCTCCATCCCGGTAGAGGTGGGCCTAGGTTCCCGATGGCCCCCGACTGTTACTTTGTGGCGGAGCGACAGGGCAGGTTGAGACCACCTAGGAGAGAGGTGGGCCTGGCCCTGGTCGGCGTTCGCGGATACTTAACACATTTAACAAGAGCTTGGTATTTGATCTGAGTCTGGCCACTGGCTTATGCGCACTAACCATCTATGCGGGGAAAGTTATGGGCACTCGACGTCATGGTATCAGCCGAAGCCTTTGTGACATCGGCGACTGAGCGGCGCGCGCCGGATTGGACTGGAACGCCTGCTAGGCTAGGTCTGCTTCCGGCCGCGTTCGCAACATGCAGGTGTGCAATGGGCGATGGGCCCAGACCCCTGCGCCATAGGATTTAGACCGGCGTGCTGACCTCTCTATTGTGCCTAGGTAGGACTGCGACGTGTTGATCTTCCGAGGTCAGGCATGACCCAGAAAAGTGTGTCCGGCCAAATGGGATCGAGCATATTGGGTTATGTGGTGCACCCCTGCAGGGAAGTTAATCTATTCGAATAGACGTGATCTTTGGTAACAGGACGACTTGGAGTTGTACCTTGACCTTATGACAATAGAACCGGATACTTAATAAAACACACCCTTCCAAGTGCCAGATACAACCGGTGGTCGCTCTCTCACAGGGCGACGAGGGGAGGATCATTGGTTAGGGTTATGCTACACGATGCTACTTGGTGAACTTACCATCTACTCTTTTCTCCTGCTGCAAGATGGAGGTTATCAGAAGCGTAGTCTTCGATAGGACTAGCTATCCCCCTCTTATTCCGGTATTCTGCAGTTCAGTCCACATATGATACCCTTAATCCATTTGATACCAATGCATACATATGTAGTGTAGCTCATTGCTTGCGAGTACTTTGGATGAGTACTCACGGTTGCTTTTCTCCCCCTTTCCCCTTTCCTATATCCGATTGCTGCGACCAGACGTTGGAGTTCAGGAGCCAGACGCCACCGTTGATGATGACTACTACTACTCAGGAGGTGCCTACTATTACGTGCAGCCCGCTGACGACGACCAGGAGTAGTTTAGGAGGATCCCAGGCAGGAGGCCTGCGCCTCTTTCGATCTGTATCCCAGTTTGTGCTAGCCGTCTTAAGGCAAACTTGTTTAACTTATGTCTGTACTCAGATTTTGTTGCTTCCGCTGACTCGTCTATGATCGAGCTCTTGTATTCGAGCCCTCGAGGCCCCTAGCTTGTAATATGATGCTTGTATGACTTATTTTATTTGTAGAGTTGTGTTGTGATATCTTCCCGTGAGTCCCTGATCTTGATCGTACACGTTTGCGTGTATGATTAGTGTACGGTCAAACTGGGGGCGTCACACATCTACCCCTGCAAAGCTGACAATTGTGAGAACATGGTGTATGTAATGTGAGCACATACACAATTCACAACTTAGTAAATGAAATGTACCTATGAATGGTCTGCATCCATTCAAAAACCCTTCTCTGCAAGCACTTAGACAGAAAAAGAGGCCATGAAACCTAGGGTTTTTGCTTGGGTGCTCTGGTACATGCCTAGTAGTAACAATACATCTAGAGCCCGGGTTTGTATCCAACACAGCCTGCAAATAATCTCTTATTCTAGTGTATTGTCCTCTCTAATCTCCTTGGACAACCTTCAATGCTTGCTTCCTAGCCCTGTAGGCCATATGGGTGGACATCTCTATTCCATATTTCTTCTTCAGTGTCTGCATTATTATGGTGACTGGTGTGCCAATATCAACTCTCATCATTGCCTCACACTGGTGTGCAACCCATTTTGCAGTGACCTTGGTGTTCTCTCCTACTGCTGGGCATGTGTGCACAAAATTTGCCTTCCTTATGCAAAAAGTAGTCTCATTTGCAACAACAGAAGCTGCAATAAAGAAAGGGCATTTTGCATTTGTGCACACAATTATGATGTTGTCATTGCAGTTTCTGTGGAACTCATAATTCCTATTCTGAGTTATGTGCAATGTCTGAATTGCTCTCCTAAACTGATACACATTGAGGAAACAAAGTTTTCTGCAAAAATGCTCCTCTGGTTCTCTCTCTCCTCACTGTACCAGATCCTTGGCAAAGATCTAACTGGTCTGCTCTTCCTTCCATTGGGCAGAATAAATTGTACTTCCTCAGCTCCATCATCATATTCCTGCTTCAAAACACCAAGATCTGGCTCCTCATCTGATGATGGTGCCTAAACATCCTCAAATCTCTGTTCCAAACTAGAATGTGACCTCTCTGTTGGCCCTTTTCTAGCTTTCTTCTTCTTTGTAGGCACCTCTTGCTGCTCCACCTGCTCATCTTGCTCCACCTTCTCCTCTTTCTCCACCTCCACATGTTGCCCTTCCTCATCTTCCTCATACACTTCATCCACATCAGTGTCTCCATCAAAATGAATGAGTGGATTCTCTCTTTGCTTCCTCATCTCATTAAGCCTCTGAAGATAGTCCTCATCTGCATCCAGATCTAAATCATCTTCAGTTAGAAGAATTGGTAGCTTCTGCTTAACCTTATTTACATGCTTAGCTGCAATCTTATGTTTCCTAAATTTGGCAATCTTTGTTGTCCTCTTCAACTCCATTAATGTCTCCAGTTCATCCTGATCTGCTGCATTGCATTGGTCCATGGCAGCATTTGTATCCACATCATGGTTTGTGCTATGCTGTGTAGTGTAGAACTGCAATGGCTCTGGCTGACTCTGTATTATACTTTTTGGTGGTGATCTTAAGAGAACACCAGAAGGATTTACTACATACACAGGGTTCTCTCCTATATGGCTCAAAGGAACCTGCTCCTCAACCAGATAGCCTGTGTTCAAATCTATAGGTCTTGGATCAGTGCCCCTAACCACTGTCAAGTTCACTACATGCTGATCATTGTTAGCAATATGGTCAAGCATTTCATCCACCTTATCATAATCACAAATTTCATCCATTCCTGTAATCCCCACACCAGGATCCCTCACAAAATACATGAAATCATTAAGCCCATATCCCTCTATCTCTATTAGGGCAACCAAATTATAATATGTTATGTCTGAAATGCAAACTGATCTCTCCAAGTTGTTTCTGTCATGGAAGTGCATTCTAACTTCCCAAACATCATCGTTAAAACTACACACAAATAAATAAAATAGTTTAATTAACAGAGCACTAAAACAGAGCACTAATGTACTGTTAAAAATGCATAATTCCTAAAACAGAGCACTAAAAACAGAGTAATCAACATTATGATTGCTACAATACAGTACAGTACACTCTGAAAACAACAAACACCTTCTGAAAACCACTGTCAAGTTCTGAAAACCAGTCAACTTCACTGTCAAACCAATGCAAACTGATCTCCAAGTACAGTACCCTGCTAACTACTGTGCTGACTACATCATCAACTAGCTACTCTGTTAACTACTCTGTCAACTAGCTACTCTGTTAACTACAAATCAACCACAACTAAATCACAATTAAGAGAGCACCAATTAACAATGCCAAAAAACCTAACCCTAACCCTAGAATCGATCTACAGGAAAAGGGAAGAGGGAAGAGGAAACTCACTAGATGCCGCCGAATGACGAGGCAATCCGGTGGCTCTCCGTCGGATTCTCCTTCACTGCCCTGGCCCAAGATCTTGCCGCCGCAAATTCGAGACAGTACTGGGGGTTGTGGCTGGGGCTGCTCGTATCCAACGGCCAGCTAGGGTTTGAGCTCCCGCATATATCTCCCATCGATGGACCATCGTCTCCAACACCAGCAGACCCGCCGCAGTCGCCGCCTGCGCCGCCAGCCGTTGCCATGACTGAGAGGAGAGAGTACGGGGGAGGAAAAGAGAGGGAAAGGACCGGGCGGGGAACGGCTCGAAGATTAAGCGGTCCGGCTCGAACCGGTGCGCCAACGGCGTCTAACGCCGTCTAACGGCATTGTCGTGTGAACAGTGCTGCCACATCGACGGATGCGGGCCCCCTGTCATAAACACACTTAAAACGGTCCAAACGAGCAACTAGTGTTTTTTGCAAAAAATTGTGAAAAAATAGTGTTTTTTGGCATAATTTCGTATATGTGTGGTTCCTGCAAACCTAGCATGAAGTGTCGATGTTTTTTGCAATTCACTCAGCTCTCCAACCTCGTGCTCTACCACCCCTTCACCTTCGCGATGATCCCTCTCCCGCCCATGACCGATCTGGAGTGAAGGGGGTCTACGACGCTGACGGAGGCGTCGTGGGCTATCGTTTTGGGAAATACCATCAGCATGAGCCTAGTCAGCCCGGTGCACGAGACCTTGGCACATGGTTCTACCAGAAGGTGGCGCTGTCATGCGATCCATCAGCTCATGGTGGTGACTACACCGCCGTAGCCATCCACTATGATGCCAACTGCTTCTCCTTCACAAGAGCAAGAAAGGGCCGCTGGAGACTCGCCGCGGCTCTCCCCGACGGGGGAGACGACCGGTATGCCGATTGCGTCCACCACGGCGGAAGATTCTACACGGTGACGCTGCGCGAAGTGGTCGAGGCGTGGGATCTTTGCGGTCCGGGCGAACCGAGGGGGGAGGCGATCATCGCCGACGGGGACAGGAGGCGTAGGAGGGTCCTCACCAGGTTCCTGGTCTCCACGCCCTGCGGCCGCCTCCTGCAGATACACGAACCCTTCGACGCACTCAACACCCGAGAGAGATCAAGATGGAGGTGCTCCAGGTCGACGTCGAAGAGCGCAGGCTGGTCGCCCTGAGCTCCTTGACGGCCCTGCGGGGGCACGCGGTGTTCGTCGGGTTGAACCACTCGGCATGCCTGCCCGTCGGGGAGTTTCCGGAGCTCAGGCCCAACTACGTCTACTTCAGCACGCCTCGGCTGAAACACCACGACAATTTCGGTCTTCGTGGCTGGAGTGGTGTGAGGGTTTACGACTTGGAAAGCCAGACCATAGTTGCCATGTTTCCGGTACGGTGGGAACGAGGACCGGGAACGGGGGGCGAGAGTCGGAGGCTGGAAAAAATAGGGTACAACAGGGGTATGCATCTCTAGAACGATTTTTCTAAAGCGGAAACGCGATCCATCAATTCGGGTACGATGAATCCGGTACGGTACCATGGAACGAGGAACGTGAATCTTTACTATAGTTGGGGAGCAACTGGCTGCATCGTCGATCCATGAAGACTAAAATAAATCATCTCCTTCCCAATGGAAAATTTATTAGCAGCCTTGGAGTAATTGGAGAGCAGAACGAGGAGTTATTTAGGGAAGTGGAAAAAACGGGGCAGAGAGTAAAACAAGGAGTTCGTGATTGATATGGCTGATCTTTTGCTTACTCGATCGATTCAAGAACCAAGATTGTCGAGTCGTTGAACCTGAATCGACGATCCGGCTGCAGAAACGCCGAATCCGTATTGAATCTTACTGAATCGACCTTCGTTCCCGAATCAGATTCCGGGTCAATGAATCCGGATCGAGGAACGACCCACTGTTCCCCGTTTCCGGCTACTACGAGCCAGACGTCTGAGCGTGCTTTCCCGGGCTTTGGACCGGACCATGCGGTGTTTTGGCCCTCTGAGCTTTGGTACATTCTGAATCTTTCAAGGATGAGATCACTGGATACGATGGATGGCTTTTGATTGAAACTGGAAGAAGCGGGCTCGCTGATCTGTGACATCAAGTTGAAAGTAGTGGACTTCGGCAAAGGAAGTTGGACTTCAGTTAGCTAGAAAATCAGTACCATCAGCATGTCTGTGCCCTTTTGAGTCTCTATATATACCAAATCTGAAGATTGAATGAAGTTGTCGTATGGCCTTTTCTTTCTCTTGTTTGCTCGAGCTCTTCTGCTCAAATCCACCAAATCTGAATATTATCTGTTGCTTGGTTGCGCTGACATGTACTTGGCTCATAGTTGTTATTAAACTGCTCGCCTCTGTTTTATAATGTAAGACGTTTTCTGACACTTACATTATGAGACAGAGGGAGTATTTGGCTTTGAAAATGTTATAGTTTTCAGTCTTCGGTATGAAATGAACTATGTGGTAATATTTTTTTCTTAAAAAAGGAGAATGACCCACGAGCTCTGCATCTGAGTGATGCATACGGCCACTTTATTAATTATTCTCACAAGACCTTACAAAGTTATACAACAGTAAGATTAAAGTCGCCGTCTAAGCAACAAACTGTCGCTACACCTATCCAGTTGATGAAGAGGGCGCAGATAGCCTGGGCCTAATATCAAACAGACATCGCAACCAAGCCTAACATCTAAGACCTGAGACCCCAACCTAGCCACTTGCCGGGTCTGGGGCACACACTGATTCGGCGTGCTTTCAGAGGCCGTCGCCGCCAGCTGCCACCGCTCTATCTTCAGAACTGTACTGATGCATCAACCTTGCTCGCTCTAGCTATCGTCGACGCCACCATGGCGCCCAACGACACCTCCTCCCTGCGCGCAAACAGCTGAGCACGTCGCGGTCGCCACTGATACACCTCAACGCCATGCTGCCAAGTACCACCAGCCAACACAGCTTGAAGTCTTTGGAAGATCTGTCGTGCGTAGCACCTGCCGACCATGCATGACAAAGCGTAGCACCTGTCGGTCAGGCATGACTTGACATCTCCACCGAAGCTCCGTCAAGACAAAGCCGCTCCACCTCCTGCCTCTGACTTCCAGCGCTGCTCCACAAACGATACCCCCAAGAGAGAAACGACACCGCAGTGCCGCCATCGTCCGATCTGGAAAACCAGATCCTAGGGTTTTCCCCCGAAGCAGCACGAGTGGGTCGACAATAGTTACAGAACGATGCCTTCATCAAGGTAACGGCGCAGAACGCCGCCATCGTCCACCATCGGCTCGATTTTCACCGACAACTATGTCTCCCCGACTCGCAGCCGGGACTAGATTACAAATCTCGAGATCCGATCATTCAGTCTCAGGTCGACCACCTCCGACGTAGGAGATGACCACCACCGCCATAGTCCTCGTGATGCGATGCAGACCCGGAGTGCTTCAGCGAGTCGTCGCCGAATCCGATGAGATGCAGCAGTTTGAGGACGTAACGGTAGCCGCCCGCCTAGACCCGAAGGTCCTAGATCGAGCCTGGGACGCGCCCCGGCCGCTGCTGCCGCCATCTCGTACTACTCCGCCGGCTGCAGCCAAACCCCCCGCCGCGCCCCGGCCGCCGCTGCCCGCCATCCTCGTCGAGAGGAAGATCCAAATCGGGCCGCCGCCGCCTCAGATCTCGGGACAACAGAGGAGGTCTGCCACCGCCGCGCCACGGGGCCTTCGCCCAGCGACGTTGCCGGCGGCGGCGAAGGGAGGAGGGTGCACGAGGAGTCGAGGGGAGGTCGGGATGTGGCCGCCCGGTACGACCCAGCGGCGGCCGCACGGGGTCGGGAGGAGTCGGGAGGAGAAGTCAACTCT